>NW_026516832.1:0-79602 GCF_025766255.1 Zychaea mexicana | reverse complement strand
AGTTAATTTTGCACCAGCCCTGGACTGAGGTCAAATCATTCAACAGCCGAAGTTTGCGGTTTTTGCGGTTTTTGCGGTTAGACCAAATAGTCTAAACCGCAAAGCTCTATCAGTGACTATAGCAGTCTTGGCGGAGGGGATTTCCAGCTGTCGAGAGAGAGATTATCAATCGATTTCGTATTGCCTTAAAGAAAAGTTCCGTAACTTTGTTTAATGCGACTACGCTTCTACTTATACGTAAATCTTGGGTGTGTGTGATGTGTAATATATACAAGATTCAGTATATGGGATAAAGATTTCAAAGAACTGCAAGAACAATGCCACTACATGTACTGATAGTACCGGAGAAATCGTTATTCGACGTTAACATGAATAGATCATATTTAGTACACAAGACTAGTTTGAAGATTTACATCATTTAGTTTGGGATTGTATCATGCCTACGTATGCCACAGGGTACCTAACTTTCTCGTCAGACGTGAGACAGTGAGAATCACAAACCACAAACCAACCCAAGAAAATGATATATTTTTGTCATTAAGATTGAAAGAATGGTAGCACATCTTCATTATTAAGACGGCATGGTTAAATAGCAGCTTCAGTGTACCCGCACCTTCCTTGAACCTATAAGATTCGTTATACTTAAGTTACCTCATGAGCTAAGTGCAGCAAGAAGAACCTGCTCGGCACCGTTTTGCGTGACATATCTTTGGATCTTGTCTACTTTTGAGCAATAGACAACTATGATAAATTAAATGGGTTCTTTTTACTTGGGACAAAGCCCTCTGTAATTTTCTTTTCGCAAAACATCCCGGTTTTCAATTGTTACATGGATTCTTCTAATAGCTCTCTAAACTCGAAACAGCGGTCTGTAGTAAGCTACTAAACTCGACATTTGAATCCATCTCATAAAAAGTGAATGCTGAAAACAGAGCGAAAAAAAATGGGGCAAGAATTATCATAGCGTCACCTCGAGTGTAGAGGAAGTTAAATAGAGATGTGACAGTTGATTATGGCATGTTACGGACAACACGGGCTGCACTTTGATAGAAATGCACATAGAAAACAGGGGATAAATACATCCATATCAACACATGGTGGTACAGTAGCAAGTGCTTGGACTCCCAGTATGCTGTGCTCTTCAGATTACTCAGCGAGCCACAGTCAGTTAAGGTATTTTTAACTGCATTTCTACAAGTCTAGAGCAACTCTGCCAATATCAATCTAAGCAAATGGATTCCCTTGCCTTTTTGTGCATGTTAGCGTGCACGGATCCATACAATTCAATCTAGTCACCATTAAAGCTGGGAATCTGGATTTTTTCAAAGGTGGTGTATAAAACGCTCTTGATAAAGTTTGGACTTCATATTTCAGACCCATTCAATGAGCAGCCACAACTTCATGCATGCTGTTCATGGGCTAGGCGGAATGTATCTTGTGTTTGTATCCAGAAACTTGGTCTGCTTGTAACAGACGTAATTATCCCCCCACAAGAGATACCCAGAAACGTGGAAATCGCCTCATGTGTATGCAAAATAGTCCGCAATAAAACATCAGCGCATTTCAGCATGAAGAATAGTTTAGCACAAAATTTCTTTCCTTCGTCTAACAACAAGCAACAATAAAGTACACTATGAACAGCAGACATATTATTGTTGTAGGTGGTGGTGTAGTCGGTGCTTGCACGACCTATTTCTTATCGCGTCATGAAGGGATTCACGTCACTTTAGTTGAAAAGACGAGCATTGCCTGTGGTGCCAGTGGCAAAGCAGGTGGTTTTTTGGCTTACAACTGGTAATGCAAAATCGTGCGCTTTTTTCATGCCAGGCAATGTGTGAGTATATAGATAAGCAACCAATGTTCTAACAGCGCTTTCTTATTCTACGCATTGTAGGAGCGATGACACCCCCATTGGTGATCTTTCACGTAAATCGTTTAAGCTGCACGGCGAACTGGCCGAGAAGCTTGACGGCGCTAGTAATTACGGTTATAGAGCGGTGGACACTTACTCGGTTCTATATCAAACAAGTGGAAGCAAAAGCAGCAGCAGCAGCAGCAGCACCAAGAAACAAAAAACCAGCAAGCTGCAAGTGGCGTGGGTGGATGTTTCAGGAATAAGGCATGTGGAGCAGTTGGGAAACACGGCCGATACGGCTCAAGTTCACCCGCGGTTGTTTACCGAAACCTTGGTTGAGGCTGCCAAGGCAACCGATACTGTCACGTTACGCACCGGATTTGGCGTCTCCCACGTTATCATCAATGACGACCAAGCCAAGGGCGTCAAGCTGGACAATGGAGAAATAATAGAAGGCGATGCTGTGATAGTTTGTATGGGGCCTTGGAGTGGCCAATTGCCCACGCTGCAGCTGCCTATTGCTGGCCAGCGTGCCCATTCGATTGTTTTCCAACCGACACATTCTGTGCCTCCACAAGCATTATTTACGACCATTCTAGATGGCACGCGGGCAAATCATCCAGAGGTAAAACTTGCATAGCCCAACTGCTCAGGAAGCAACAGTGATCGATAGAACATCACGATGGAAGGATTGCTAAATATAGTATATAAACGTAATCGCACGTATATAACAATACTATAGGTTTATCCACGACCCGTAAGTACGCGTATGCATATGGACATGCGGGAAACGACAAGTGAAGATTGCCAAGAAATTGGACAAGCGATAGCAGATGTCAATAATGACGCGTGCACATCTCTTAAATCGTTTTCTTTTCTTCTAGGATGGAACAGTGTACATGTGTGGAGCAACGGACAGTGAGGCACTGCCGTCGGCGGCTGATCAAGTTCAAGTCGATCCCAAAGCCATCCGTGAGCTCGAACAGCTAAGGGATACGCTGGCTCCTGAACTGTGCGGTGGCAGCGTTGGCGAGCTGATAGCACAGCAGGCATGCTACTTGCCTGTATCGCAAGACGGGACTCCGTTGGTGGGCGCGCATCCAGCATACAAGCAACTGGTACTAGCGACAGGACATTCATGCTGGGGAATCCTGCAGGCACCGGCCACGGGCCTCATGATCACCGAGTTGCTTATCGACGGCAGAATTACCTGTGTGGACACTGAAGCCGTAGAAGCACTGGATCCCATAAACAGGTGCTGAGCTATTGTCACCGGGAAAAAATATACACATAGGCGTATGTTGTTGTGCACGCAAGCGTGGCGTAGAGTATACTCTGTAGCAGTAGCGGTTCTGGATATTCTCAAGTTTCTTTTGTCTTTTAAACTTTCCTTTTTCTTCTTTGTTTTTTCTCGTCTCTTCTTTTTCTCAGTTGTAAATATAAAAAAAGAAAAGCAGAGAAACCTCACTCGGCTTGAATGACTCGATGAATCAGTCTTTGCACACGCGGGTTCCTTTTGCCCTCCTGTTGCTCCTACTGCTAATGGGGCCAGCCATTACAGTCAGTGGTCAAGCTAGCCAGAGTAACCCGTTTATTTGGTAGTTTTTGCTGGAAAAGGGGAGGCGGGAAAGAAGAGAGATATCAGTAGTTATAACCTGCGCTAGCTTTCTAACTTGTAACATACAGGCAGGTGGTAGTTGAGTATGATGTCGCGCGCTCAAATATATCGCAGGCTTATATGCCGTCAACTTCGTTTAAACTGTACAGTCAAGACTTTCAGACAGTGAACGCTCACGACGATCTATATGGCCATAATGAGGTAATTGTTTTTTATCATTGGACGTGCGTATGTGTTTGCGCTGTGTTGATACAGGAGCCGACTGGGAAGAAGAGGTTGGGGGGATGATGGATGGATGGCCAGGACACGTGGGACATGGGTGTTTACATGATGAGTTATGTGTACTATATATGTGTATGTGTACGCTGATACAGAGATCAATCTATAAGCGACTACTGCTGGATTTTGGTGATGGATGTGCCGAGACAACGATTAGCGATATTCAATCATTCAACGGCAATACAGCAACAAGTCCATCCATGATGTCCCAACCGTCTATTGCGCTTATTCAGCGTGGTGGGCGGTGCACTCTTTGGTCCGACAAGATCGACCATACACAAGCCATCTCGGAACAATATGATCTCAACGTTGGTGCTGCGTTATTGTATGACAACATGACCTATTCGTCCACGGAGTTCGTGCAACTCGATACAGAAAACGGTTCTTATCCAACATGGACAAACGAGTCGCTGCCTTCGGAACGTAACATACATCAGATGGCTGATAACGACATCAGCCCGTCAGCAGACACCGTTTTCATGGCGGTTTTTTTTGCGCCTAACAATTACGGCCGTGTTTTGCAGGATATGATCCAAAATTACACCAGCACCCCTACCAGCTCAATGCAGCAGTACTACGTCCAGCTCACCATGTTCTTTGCCGAGACCACGTTCTCTACGGGTGGTCAAGCAGATGGGGATGGCAGTGGTAGCAATGGTGGTGACGATGGACGTAGCGACATGTGGACCGTTTTTACTGGCGAGCGCGGGTACCTTGCTTACCTGATTGCAGCAGGTGCTGCGCTGATTTTAGGTAAACAAGAAGAAGAAAAAAAAAGAAAGTACGATGGGAGCATTTCTCTCTCTCATAATAAGATAATACGAAATTCTCACATTTCCAGTTGCAGGTGTGGTGCTTCTACGATGGTGCCGCTCCCCTCGCAACGATGAAAGCTACCCACCACGTAATGCATTAGAAGCGGCAGAGAACGGTATTTATATGCAGCCCACAGGTCAAGCAGGAGCGACAGCAGGAGATCGACGACGTAAGATGTCCTTGACCAAGTTGAATGATATGTGCCCTGTACAATCACTGGTCACCGACGAAATCAGAACCAAAAATTCCGTGTGTGCAATTTGCTTGGAAGAACTTCAAGAAGACGATCTCGTGCGCGTTTTACCTTGTGGCCATGGCTTTTGTGTTGCCTGTATTGGTAAAAAAATCATATCCGATTGAGCGCTTTTCGCCATTAGCTTGGAAAGTGGTGTGAAAGCTTAACTCCTGTTAAGAATGCAAATCACTTATCACACGCTTTTTCTGTGAAATTATGTATACTAGATGTATGGCTGACAAAAAAGTCTTGCCTGTGTCCGATATGCAAGTATGATTGTGATCCACCCGAAGAATCTGCGACAGACGGGCAAGAAGTCGAACACGAACAGCAGCAGCAGCAGCATCCTCGAGGGAGCGTTGATCTTGGTAATCCAAGTGCAACTGAACCCCATGAGACCGACAGGACACCTGAAACAGCTGCTGCTACAGTGGCTGACAGCTCTCACTCACGACCACCTCACATTGCACAAGAAGCACCTTTAATAGCGCCACCGTCATCGTCATCATCATCATCATCATCAGAACCGTCAACCTCTTCCCCTGCTGCCAATACCGAAAGCTCGAATAATACTGCCACTGATAGGAGCACTGCTATAGCACAATCTTCTACGAGTAATATTGTTGCTGACACTTCTTCCGAAGCCAATAACAGCCAGGAGAAACAACAATAGCATCCGCTCTCTTACTTTTTATTATATGTACCATATTCATGTTGATAATCTCTATATTACTCTGTAATACTTATTGCAAGTTGTTGTTCTAAGTTTCAACCACATCTTATATGTATATCGCTTCTTTATCACTAATAATTTAAATCAAACCTTTTTCATATAATTCAATCGGTCCTATCATTGTATGTGCATTTTCCAATGTGGTGAGCTACGTTTAATACACGCACCAGTCTCACACGCATTAACACTAGCGTTCCAATATTCTTCCGAGGTCGATTTTTATTTTGTCGCAATGTCCGAGAACCCGGTTGAGAAATAAACAACCTTTCTCAAAACAAATGATTGTTTGTATCCTCTCTTTTTACAAACAAAACAAAAAGCGTCATGTCGCGTCTTGTGCCTACAATCATGTACGCACTGGCCATCATAATGATACTTTGGCTAATTGTCGGAGCCATCACACTGCCCAACGCATCCCAATGGTTCAAAGGCAAAGCAGCCAGCATCCAGCAAGGTTTGTCGTAAAAACATACTTTCAATTGAATATTAATATTAACTAATCTAACTTTCTAGATGTTGTGATGCTTCCTTCGAGCAAAAACAATGGTATAAATGCCCACGTACAGTTTGTTTATGGCCAGTGGCAATATAATAGCCAGCTTGTTGTAGCCGATAATGTACCCAATCCACCCGCTGAAGGTCTACAAGGTATCCTTTACGATCGGGGCAAGTCATGCGAGGCTAATGATCCGGACGCTTTACCGAGTTCTTCCTTGGCGATATTTCCAAATGTATCGAAAGTCGCACTGATCCAGCGCGGAGGATGCTTCTTTAGTCAAAAGTTGTTGAATGCCCAACTGGATGGCGCAGATGCAGCTATTATATACAACAATGTATCCTTTGACCAAGTTCTAGATGCAGATCGTGGCATGGTAAGTCAAAGATAAGGCCGTTTATTGATGTGCGCGTCGGGATGATACTCTAACAACAGTTCAAAAGTGCATCCAACCCTATACGATTTCCATCCCGGCATACTATGTTGACCTCTCGATTGGTTTGGAAATGTACGATCGACTGAAAAACCTGTCTCGGCTTGTAGACGAAGCTAAAAGCACCAGTAAGTTCCAAGATGATCCAAATCCATTAACACGCGTCACCTTGTATCCTGCACAGCGACCTCGCCTCGATCCCTGGCAGTTTGCCCTTATTATTATTGGTGTTGTTATTGTTACAAGCCTTGCAATTATTGGTACATATCCAACCTTTTCTTTCGGTCTGTTGCATGTAGAAAAAAAAAGCAGTCAACCTCATTATTCTGTCACAAAGTGGCAATGCAATGTCATCTCTGGCGCATAGGAAGACGGAGACGACGAGGTAATCAGGATGACACCGATAGCCTCCAAGATACTTTGAATGATGAAGATGGAATTTGGCGTCCCGTGGTTGGAGCAGGTGTAGCAAGCAATCGCAATCGAAGACGCCATTTGACGCCCGAAACAGTCAACACCTTACCAACACGCGTGTACGGTGAGAAGCAGGAGCATGCGATACCACTTGACGAGGATGCCACCGACAATAATGTTGGAGAGGATCAGCAACACATGAAAGCAGAACACGAGGGAGAAGATATAGAAGAAAACGCACAGACTATCACTCCGTCCATAGCTACGGTGCTGACACAGGAACAGGTTTCCTGTGTGATCTGTCTAGAAGCATTTGTTCAAGGCGATGTTTTGCGTATACTTCCGTGTGGTCATGAATATCACTGTGATTGCATTGGTAAGAGCAAGCCTACCTTAGCGATAGTATATGTCAAATGCATTTCGAAATTGACGCATACATGAATTCCTCTTCAGATACCTGGCTCACCAAAAAGAGTGCATCATGCCCACTTTGTCTACAAGCGGTGCGAATGCCGATCGAGCCTCCGGCAGCACACTTGCGCGAACAGCAACTCCACCAGCAACAACAAGAGCATCGTTCTGCTGCTCAACTTCAACAAGTGCCAACATTAACAGAAGGCGGACATGGTGTTGAATCTATCGAACTGACACGACGAAATACCACATCTGATGAGGCTCATGTAAGCAACATGAGAAGACTATGGTGCTACGGAGAGGCGCCAATATTGTAATTTCTCTGCGCTTGACTATGTATAGATTTAAAAAATAGCTATGAAATAATGCTTTCTTGTATTTATATGGAAATAATAGCAATACTATTGTTGGGTTTTTTTTCGCAAACTATATGATATATACTGTGTGTATTTAAATTATTTCTCTTGTTTAGGTAGGGGCATGACCTGGCGCAGAGAAAAATGAGGCCATCTCTTCCTCTGAGAAAGCAGGTTGACCGTTGGCGTTTGCATGAGGCAGCAACTGATTGATCATTCGTGGAAAGATACGACCTTTCTTCTTACTCATCGAGTACTCGTAACCCCAGTTTGTCAGGCCAGTGGGTGTGTATTCCTCGACGTTGATGCGATCTGTTCATTAAATTAAACGTTTAGCGACTACTGTAGACTCTTTTGATATAAGAAAAAAGTGGCCAGTTTAAGGAAATCACTTATTAATACTAACCGTTACGGATTAAGTTGATGGCATCCGCCAATATGGCGCGTCCGATCGTATACGGCAAGCGCAAGCCGGTCACTTTGCATCGCTCCACATTGACTCCTGTATATAGCTCGACCTGATCAGGAGTACCATACAGCTCTTCCAGCGTTTTTTGCACTTCAGGGATTTCACTGAAATCCTCGAACGAGGAAAGTGGTGTCAAGTTAAAGTAGCGTCGGAATTCATTAAACGTGCAAGTTCTGAGAAGTCGAGACTGGATAATACCGGCGATTTCAATATGCTCGAAACTAGCCGGAACCTTGAGACCATTGCCGACCTCACACGCGATTTGGTTATAACCACGGCGAAGACATTTGGCCAAATCAAAGTCAGAGAATTGGCCAGTCTTCATGTCGCGATGAATGCCTGCAATAGGTAAACCGAGAGCAAGTTCCTCGGGGGAAGCATGAACAAAGTGCTCATTAAATGCTGGAATCAACGCTTCAAAGCGACCTTCGTCTGTTCCCTTCGTTTCGTCATTGGCCTGTGTTGAGGGGTCTTGTTTCAGCTGCCCACTGTTCTTCATGGCCCAATCACGCATGGGACCTGCCAACGTGCTGATGACCGAATCTGCCCATGCTGCGTCTTCTTCGCCAAGGGCTTGATGCCAGCGGTATGTGCTGTTAAACTCGATTGAGACTGCGTTGCCGTACATAGGAGTGGGAGGACTGCCCAACACATCGAGGGTAAAGTACGCGTCTTGTCTCACTCCCAGAATTGCCCGTGCATATTCCTGTTCAATCACCTTGAAAAAGCTGTAATGTGTGCGTTAACCATCTATTAATGACGAAGTATGAACTAAAATACTTAGACGTACCATGCGTTATTGATAAGTCTTGCTGTTTGGAATAGTTCTTCGTCTTGATCCTTTTCGGTAGCTAAAAGCTTGCCCGGCCCATAGGAGAATCGGCCGCCTTCATTCTTTTCCAACAAAGTTTTTGCAATATAATTGTGATTCCGCGAGAAAAGTATCAGCATTGCACCAACACCTATATAAAATACGTTTTTTTAAGATAGGGGCACAGTTTACTTCTCGTTTTCTCTCTTCCAAAATCCCAGATCTTATTACCTGGTGGCTGAATGACGAGACGCGAATCAAACCAATGATCTGGTTTTATTAACCCGTCTTTCATCTGTCGTACTGATTCTTGATCTGTTCGATTAAAGCCGTACAGGATAGACCTAGAAAAGTGAGAAGTTATTTGGGTGGCGTAAGCCACAACATCGCGATTTTGCTTTTGTGCTGGAGATAGCAATACATACTGGTCTGCATAACTTGTTGTGAGGTTCATTCTTGGATTGTTAGGAGACGTATAAAACAGCTCATGGGTGATCTACGGCACATTTGAGATTTGTTAAAGAATACGAATTCGGTTTTGTTGTGCTTACTGATACTACATTAGTTTACATATTAGGGACTTACTATGATAGCAAAATAAAAGAAGAGCATATTGATCCCGCCTTTATGAGGAGTGAACTCTTTCCGCTTCATAAGGCGGTTGAAAACTTCAGATGGTTCAGGTAACTTTGCATTTATAGGGCCTTTGGACGTTACTGTACGAACGTAGTTACTTCCGGATCTTCCCTATGTGTGTACATAAAAATTTTGTTAGTGTGGGTGACAATTAGTAGGAAGGAACACAGTAACAACACGCAACAAGTGACTTGGACGACTATTACTTACAACGTCAGGGAATAATAAGCTGTTATAACTACCGTCTGCCGTCCGGAAGTTGTGTCCGACATAATTGACATAAGGTTTGGGAATGTCATTCTAATGAATAAATAAAATAATAAACAAACATGCAAGTCAACAACAAACTTGGACCACCCTGCTGCTACCCTATGGTACGCCAATCCCAAACAGCAAAGACCACGACAAACGTACGTGAAACTGCTCAAGAAGCGGTTGTGATAACGAGTAGATAAGTTCGTCTTGCTCTGGTCCCATGGTACCTAAAATCTTCATGGTAGCTTCAAATGTATTGTGACGGTCGTTTACGGGTGCATGTGTGCCTAGAAGTCTGAAAAGAGAAAATTTATGCAAATGCGGGGTCCCGTCACCTCCTTAATCTCTGTTGTTGTTGTGTTTCATAACCCCTACTCTTCTCTTCTCCCAAGGAAACAATCGTTATCAATGAAGAGAATAAAAGTATACCTCTCGACAATGGCGCTAATTAGTCTGAACTGCTGTTTGAGTGGCAGTCCCAATAGTTCTTTGATTGCCTTGGTATTAGTCGAATTGAGACCTGTGATCGCTTCCAAGTTCTTGATGATTGCGCCTAGTGTCCAGTTGATCCCTTCCGGCTCATGGGATGGCGTAGACTCAAATGGATCCGTATTTGTGGTATTTGCCTGCCCTCCCAACGCTTTTCGAAGAATGTCTTTCAAGTTCTTTTTCGTGTCGTCGCCTTGAGCGCTCGCCTCACGAACGTTTGAAACGAGCGCTTGCAACGCCCGTAGAAGCCCAGCTTCACCAGATTCGGTTTGAATTGCTTGAATCTGCGAAAGCGCCCTTTGATGCTGAACGTCAGTTTTACCATTGTTTGCAGCACCGTTGTTGCCGTTAGCGCTGCTGCTGGACGATGATGTGGACGGCATCGGGGCACGTCGCGACATGATTTGTTGGTGAGAAAGCTATAACCATATATAAGTACAGAAAGAAAGTTGATGTAGGCAATTAGTCGGAATACCCTACTGTTAACAATGTAAGTTTGCTCAGCTATTACCATATCAAGCAAGATTTACAAACTACAGGTCCTTCAAAAAATGGATATTGGAAAAAAGAAAATGGATGCGCTTTTAACTCGCGCCGCTTTATATAGCTTTCTGCGATCTGCATGTTTATGCTTGCTATTGAGGCTCACTGGGAAAATTATATTCCTTTGACGCTTTGCCTCTGTTTCTGCTAAATACAGTACTTTGAGGGTTAGAAGACCTTTTTAACGTTCGGGAATTTCTGATAATGTCAATGTCCGTGCCGTTTTTTGACTGGTAGCAAGATGTCCTGGCAAGAATCAAATCTGCTGTATGTGAATGGATAGAATAAAGACTTAACGCCAGAATTACCCCTTTTCTATTCTACGGAAGTAGCACTAGATACTTTGGGCCATGGATTAATCAGTTTTTAATTGTTGTGTACAAATAAAAACGCCACGGTAACACGTTACTGGGCCATGTCTTCTACGACCTCTGAATATTGGAGCATGGTATAGAGCTGTGACTATGTAAAGCCTACAGATGCCACCGTGATTGTCGCGCCCTCTCTTGTCTTTTATCTGCATTGTTAGTTTTACTTGCATAGCAATACCAACCACCTGTTTCCCATCATGCATTTTCTAAATAATCACATGTGGTACGTGGTATCAAACATAGCGTGGAGAGAAGCCAAGAGGTGGTGTGTTACTCATATCCAGCATTATGCATCTGCATCTGCTCCATTGGATTAAACATACTGGTTCCTCAAAATCATGCAGATGTTACATTTGGAAATTAATGACTTTCTTGATCTGCACGTCGTCTGGATATAAACACAATCACGCCTTTCTATGTATCAAGCGATTTAACGTACTTATGCGGGAAACAGCATGAAAATGGAAAACGGAAAACATCCACAAAATTACATAGGATTCGTCATCGCATACATATTTAGTCGTTGTCGGCCGCATGCATATGTCAAAAGGATCTTATAATGGTCGTTACACAGCCCCCTTCTTTCCCACAAGATAGTGTTATGTCAAATGGTCCTTTTGTCACCATAGCGCTTCTTTTTCAATGAAGGGGTTTTGACAATTGCAATCTCTTCTCCGCTTTCCCTTTCCCATTTCTACACAGTGATACAATCCCATCAAACTTCTCGCAAAACATAGCGTATGGCAATAAGCTGTTGTCGATCAATTGAGCATTAAGAGTAAAAAAGTAAGTATAAGCTTTTTATTCTATTCTACAGTTTCCTAAAATCAGGTGCAATGAGGAATAATTTCTTATTTTCGGGCGAGCCACATTTTCTTAAGAACATGACAATTTTTGATGAAAGATCGACAAGCAGTTGACGCAATAGTGGATGGAGCGTATCTTGGGTGACTTGTTGTATAATACCGTCCAATTCTAAAAGTATTCCGGTCACCCACGTTATTAGATCAGAGAAAATAACCAAATACTAAATTTCTAACATGATACTAACCTTTAGTAAGGTCTAAATATTGTGTCATGTTTTCCCTTCGCTCGAGATAGTTGTAAGTTAAGACTGCTGCTGATAATGCACGATAAATGGCCAAGAAAACCGCTGGCCGGGATGTGACCCCATAGGGACCGCGAGTCATCACCTATTGTATACGCATACGGTTTAGGTTAACTACGAGTTTGCTTATCTAAATAGATGTATAACCAGAGAAGAGTAACAATCACTTACATCAACGGATGTGCTCTTCAGTAGTTCGCGGAGGTATCTCATATTTGCTTCCATCGTACCGACAGAATGTGTTAGCGACATTGATGTGTGTCGTCCTTCCAAAAGATCCAGAACATTGTACGTCCATTGAACATCAATGATATCTTCTTTGTAGATGTTTGGGTTTTCTTTTGCGAATAGAGCCTTGACCAACGAAAGCTCGGCATCGCAGGTTGTTTCTAAAGATATATACGCAAGAGAGCGGTAAGCTTCTTTCCTCCTGCAATCCTTGATTTTACCCTCATAGCTACTTACGAAGATTTTCCTCTCCAAGTAACCCGGACACCAATGACGACGAGAGTTCTTCCAGATGATGTAGACTCTTGCTCAGATTCATGTACACCAATTCAGTTGCTCTTTCAGGATGCACAGGAGCCTTTCAACCAAACGACAAACAACAAATGAGTTTTTTCCTCATTTCCTCATTCGAAAGAGGACGTGATACGTGTGATACTTACTGGCAATCTCAGTGCTTTAGACACGATCTCTGCGACAGACGTTCGAATATCTATATCATCGTCTTGAAGCAATTGTGTAACTGTCAGTTGAACTCGTGCTGTTTCTTCATTCTCAAAAATATGCATTGCCATAGAGCGAATGGACTCAACAGCGGCTTCGCGAAGTGGGAGTGTCTATACAGTACCATCTTATCAGAATAAAATACAAATGGACGAAACCTTCCATGACTGAACAGAGCATACTTACAATTTCTTTGCTACTATTAGCGACCACGTACTTGCTCCACAATATGATACATTGGTTGAGCCAGTCTTTTTCAGTACCACAATCGTCCATAATCTAAAGTACATTTTATTGTTAGAGGATGTGATGAAATCAAATTAATAGCCGTAAGAAAATAATCCTTACTTGAGCAAGCAGCGAGCCCAATAATGGTAGAACTGACTCAGTAACGGCTTGAGAGCGACTGCTGACAAATTGTTCTACCAAGCGGTTCCAGTACTCAATGCGCGTAAAGTGAACGCGATCAAAGTCAATTTTCAGAGCAAGTAAGAACTTGGCAGCCAACACAAAGCAGTTGAGATTCGATTCGCCTTTATAAGTCTTTATCAACAAATGCTCTTGTAAAGCATTTATTCTATGTTTTTTCAGTAAAGAAAGTTAGTTTTCAGCGCGAGCAAAGAGAAAAACAAAAGAAAACTTTACCCTTCCATTTCACTGTTGCTATGCTTCTCTAACAGCGTCATGCAAGTCAAGCGGACTTCATAATCAATGTCATCCAACAGATACAAGATATCGCTGATAGATTGTTTTTCCAAGGCATCTTGTACAAGAATCTGAGCCATTGATCGACGTGCGAGGAAACCACCGATTACCACTTGTTGTGGTACTACCTCTTCTGCTATTCCTTGTCGACATTGATCCAATACTGCCCTTCGTAGCAGCTCAAAGTTTTCTTCTGCTGCCACATTAAGCTCTGTTTTTGAAAATGATTATCAGTTTTCATCCGTTCGGAAGTGAAATGAAACTCTAGTTAAAATTACCTTGAATGAGACCCTGATCTCTGTCAGTAGATATCCAGGAACAATCGAAGAAGAATTCGCTGATAATATCCAGCAATAGTGCATATGTAACCCTACTCAGCATGTTGGCACAGAGCACTGTCGCCAACATTGCTGCAGGAATTCGCTTAACAAAATCAAAAAGATGGTCCCGCAAACCAGGATGATAGAGATGACCACGCAGGAGGAATTGAACCTGCAATAAGCGGCCGTGTATCTCATTCTGTGTTGATTCTTGTGGAACATCAAGGAGCATAAGCACTGTTTGAGCAAGATCGGACGAAGAAATAAGAGGAACAAGAGCACGTGCGGCCATTTCGCGAGTCTTATGGAGGGGTCAGAATATAGTTTGTTAAGTCGATCAATCATCTTTTCTTATTGACTAGAAAAGGGAGATATGTATATTGAAAATTACCTTGAAAATGGCACTGACAGCGCAGGACGTGACAAGTGGGACAAATGGAGCCATTGCGGTAACTTGGCTGGCGCCATCCATAACTGATGGATGGAGACGTGAAAGCAATGTTAAGATGGGGTAGAGGCCTGGATGTACTGTGCTCGTTGCCTGAGAAACAATGAACAGTTAGCACACTTTAATGATATACAGATGATACAGTAGCCATAATCACTTACAGTTGACTTGGCCAATAGTTGATCCACAGCAATTTCAAGCTGCTCCAAGAGATAAGGATGGAGCTGAGGATAGCGCGTGAAAAACTCGCGACCTGTCAATTTGTTGACGGCACTATGTTCATCTCTAGTCTTCTTAGTGCCGAATGTCCTCTGTAATAACGTCGAAAACAGCATGACAGCACAGTTACGAATAGCCCAACTAAAAGAATAAAGATTAATAATGCAGGTAGGTAAAATGAACAGAATAATTGTGTGCCTTTTTGTACCTGGATGACGAAAAGCCACTGATAGCTAAAGAAAATCCATCCGATGCGTAACCAAGCACTGCGGTTGCTAACTTAGCATCCATGAAAATGGTACGTAGAATATTGTAGGCATGGACTTGAGGCATATCGATGCGCTGATCTGCATCCGGTGGAGGTTCCTGATTTGCAAGTTCCAGCAATCTTCTCATGGTCTGATCCAGCATTTTCTTTTTGGACGAACGCTCGCTGCTGACAATAGCCAAGATACACAGAGGTAAGCCAGCACTACGTCGGGTGACAGAAATGTTGTTTGAAGTTATGCTTGCAAGATTATCCTAGCAGTATTTCACTGATGAGTCACCGATCCTATAATACTACACGTAGGAAAATTCGAGATACTATACCTCGAGCCATTGCGCTGGAAGATCTGCTGTGTTTGCATCAGCAGAGTCCAATAATCTCATGTTTAGTGATACGTATGCAGGATACACAGCCGAGAAAGCACCCCGATGTCTGACTGAGGTGAGCAACGTTCTTAGCAAGACACCGCTCTCTTTCAGGTCTACAGCCGTAATTAAGCCCTGTAGCAAAAAGTACGTCGATCAGAGCTACATATGATATGTGGGGAATAGTCTTTATTTGTTCTTACCGGTCTGTCGCGGGAGACAGGTGCTCTAGAGATAATCACTTCCAGCAGGGCGCTAATATATATAAATGTACGTTTGACATGTCAAGCCAAAACAACAACAAAAAAACATGCTAGTATTTTGTTACTTACCTAGCTTCCTTCACAGCACGCCAACAGCAGCTCAAAATAACCTGATGCTTAGGACCGGAAGAGCTATCTTCAGCACCGTCATCATCACCATCGTCGATCAGATCATCGATAGCTTCCTCCATTTCGCGGTATGACGAAGGTACATTGCCTTCTGGCGAAGGGTTGGAAAGCACATCCATCACAGCTGTACACACAGAATGCACCATGGCCAGAGCACGGTTATGCGTCTTTTTCCATTCTTTTAACTTTGCACGAACCGAAGGATGATGGTAGTCGAGTTCTCGGAATATATATCTGTTGGTTTAAATGGCATTAGAGCCAGTTTTGATCACTCTGCGCAACAGCAAAATTTTGTATTTCTTACTGAAGAGCCAAAAGAGTTCCATGCATAGGATGTTGTTGGGCCGCCAAAAGTAAATTCGATTTAGCAGCTTCGACTTGTTTGTTCAGGAGATCCAATAGTCGTTCGGTAAACACAACTAAGCATTTCAACATTAGCATTGACCATATAGCTATGCGTGTGCATATGTAAACTTTTACTTGTAGATCCTTACCTGGGGCCATGTCGACAGCTGGTGCAACCTTTTCCTTGACATCCCTTTCGGGATAAAGATCATAACCGAGTTCCTTGACATACTTTGTGAAAATCAATCGGAACACCATGGCACCACTGTCGCTCTCACCGGCTCTTGTGCTTACAACGTTATCCAAGCCCCACCACAAAAGATGCTGTGCATCCTGGCGCGCTTCGATGCCAGGCAGTGGGTTTGGAAATTGCGACAAAATATCAAACGCTTGCACACGATTGAAATCAAACGGGTTCATCAATGTGTCGATTAAAATCTTTGTCAGCTGTGGTGTACCGACAGGCACTTGGAATGGAAAATCTGGTTGGTCACCAAATCCTACAGGTACAGGAAGCTCGGTTACACCAAAGATCTTGATCAACGTGCTCAATAAGCGCAAAGCCGTTGCCACGCGCTGATATGATGCTCCAGGGTACAATGAGGTTTGGATGTACTTGATGAGCCAGTATAGAAATTGCTTGCCATTCTCCATGCTATCCAAGGCCTCATTTGCCTCAGCACGTGCATTGACGTACTTTTTGTCGTCTGGATCGACTTTGCTGCCCAGCCGATGCAGATATGCTGTGCACGACTTGTAGGACCGGTATTGCGCATAAAAAATACCACGTAGACGGTAAAGCAATCGAGAAATGTGTGTGCAGAATGTTTGTCGGAACTCAGGTGACGTGCAGTTCATGTTTAATGGGATAAATTCTTGGAGGATTTCCAACTCGGTCTTGGTGATGGGTGTGATAGCTTTACGTGATTCACACATAAGTCCAAGTACGTCCAGTCGAACTTGAGGGTCCAAATGATATATGGCGACGCGAAGAGTATCAACAGAGATTTCTCGTGCGTTGGCCGATGATTTTTCTATGTATGCGTATAGAGTTGTTAATGAATCTCAGACGCATCTTTAAACAAAAGTCTTAACCAAAGATATGTACCAAGCGTATACGCATCAGCGCTAACGATATCGAGGCTTCTGCCAACTTTCAAGAGCGCAATGAAAGCATGCAAACGTAGCTCCTTGTTGATTAATGCATCACTGTCAGTTTGAAGCTTTTCCATGAGAGTCCAGAACGATTGTGGGCAGATCCTGAACAACGGTTGCATGATAAAGTTGCTTATGTTTTTTCGTAAAAGCTCGGACGACGATGTCAGTACACGAAGGAGCGGTACACTCCAAAGGTCGACCCATTGTTGGATGGGAACCTATGTCAGATAAAAGATAAATAACTACGGGTAAGTAGAAAGATAGATGAAGGTCGTTACGAGCAGCTTATTGATTTCTGACCTTAGTTTCCGGTTTTTCGACGAGTTTCATGTTCTGGCCCTTGATGTTCTCGTAACCTGGAATAGTCTCGGTAATTCTTCGATTTAAAAGTGCCATGACCAATGCTGTGATTTGTGGAGACAAAATGAGACTATCCATAGCGCGGAAACACTTCCAAATAATGTTGGGTTCAGCTTGAAGGAAGACGTCGGTACCGAGCTTTGGTACAAGAATATTTAGCAATGCATACTTGACCTAAAAGAATTGAATGACATTGTTGACCTATATTAGTATCAATCTCAATCCTTCTTTTCTGATATAGTGTACCTTGCGATGCCAGTCCATATCAATCAAGTTGGTCAGGAGCTTGCGCAAAAAAAGTTGGTATTCTTCGTTTTCTTCAAAGTGGATGGCTTTCATCTCTACTGCGTCAAGGGTAATTTCAAAAATGGCTTTGACCTAGTTTAAGAGACATGGTTTAATACACCATCTAACACGTTATAACACTTTCCGTTTCATTTTCCTCTCTCACCTTGTGTTGGATCACATCCACAGGATCATCCCAATGATCCCAGACATAATGAACGAGTCTATCGACTGTTTGCGGTTGGAAAACTGTTGATACAGCTTCCATTGTTAAATCATCACCACCGCAAGATTGCATGATAGACTTGCATTGAATGAGCCAGGTTGACATGGACTCAAACGCAGCGACCTTGGATGCTGATTGCAAGTCGGCTTTGGAGCAAAAGTAGACAATGCTGAAAAACAAAACCTCGTGCAAGTTCTTCATCGGTTGAAAGCTAATGATATCGATAAGTGTAAATTTTCATACGGTCTCTGTACTACAGTTGCGCCATCCACTTGCCTCTTCAATGTAGGAATATACTCCAAGTTATCAGGACATTTGGAAAGAAGCACGTCGGCCCGGATAGAAACGAGTCCCTTAACAATGGATAGCATTGGCACATCTCGATCCGTCCATCCAGACTCTCCCGTCAGCGTAGGTTTGGGAGCAACACCCAATATATTCCTCTTTTCCTTGGTAGTAAAGAACCATTCGAGTACGAGATCCCGTGCGAAATTTACATCAGTGGCCATATTTACGATTGCGGCAATAGTCATACCCGCAACTTGACTGCAATCTCGAACATAGACGTCTGTTTCGGTGCAAATCGTGAGTAAGATATTGAGTAGCTTAGCAACAAGTTGTGCGTCCGGGTCATTCTGTTGTGGATCCTGGATCTTTACAAAGATAGGTTGCGCCTGTGCCGTATGGCGAGATAATAAAATGTGCAGAGTTTTTATAAGATAGAGGATGTCGTTCATACGGTCTGCCAAGGATGCTCTGTCTAGCTGCTGAATTGACTGTTCTAGCGAGGTAACCAGATATACGAGCGTCTCGTGGTACGCGTTCAGGACAATCTGTTTGCCGTATCCAAATTCAAGTGTAGCCGAAATAGTCAATGCACGTTGCGCGAGAGATGGTTCCTGTTGTGCACCGAGCGAAATATACTGTTTGTAGAGCTGGGCAAAACTCGTTTCGTTGGTCTGTTTCGACGAAGCTTCAACAAGCGGAATGAAGTGCCGACGCGACAAGTTCTCGGCAGCGGCAAAGTAGCCGCTGGAAGCGATAGGCTCGACAACGCGTATGATCTGCTCTTTGTATACCGCGTTCTTCTTGTCATTGAGCGCTTGAGCTGAAGGCAGCATATTTATAGTTACTGTCACCGTTCACAATCCCCATTGGGCCTCTTTTTTTTTTATTTCATTGAGCGAACGCATGTAAATTACTCACTGGCTTTCTTTATATAGACTGCCTGTTGCTCCCAAGGATCATCGGCGCAATCGACAAGGCGTACAAGTGCTGTAACGACAGGTGCGAGTTCGACTTCTGGATCACTCTCGGTGTAGTTGTTAATGACACTTTTCCAATTTGAAAATACTGAAGGAGGCAGTTTGACGGGCTTGCCACCTGCCTTGGCCTTCTCAGATCTCGACATTGTTGAAGAGGACACTTCGCATGATTTGGTGGCTTATGCCTGAATTTAATTTGTGGCGAGAACTGAAACTGTGCTGCATTAGCCTCTCTTTGATTCATCTGCGATTATAATCGTTTCTACACTCACTTATTAGTACCCAATCCACGGTATTGGCAGCTCTACTATGTATAGGGCTTAGATACTACACAACATCAGTTTTTTTAGCATTCATTTATTGCCGCACAAAGGAATGTCGATAATCAGACATGCAACACGCTTATTAGCACATCTGCTGTTGGGTGTGATATGCATTAAATAATGAGACAGTGCAGTCTCGAAAGCTGAATCAATTGGAAGAATATAAAGTAGTGCTGTAGCCATCTGCTGGTTTTTCTTGATTCCCGGATGGCAGATTTGCAGCTAATACGGATAAAGCTGTTAATAGACAATGGTCGATGACAGAGCTAGTAGAGACATGTTAAATTTGGCTGATGCGAGTGCTGCACAGTATTATGCATTTAATGCGGTGTCCTCTCCAAAGCATCAAAGCGCGTCATGGCGATTTTGATTGCGTGAGCCTGCAGTTATATTGAAAATTACATCAAGGCCCTGGAAATCGTCCTTACACGTGAAGCTGTCTGCGTGCATAATACACAATCAGCAGGGAAATCCAGTTTCAACAGAGGAGATTCTCATAAAAGTTGTTTATTTACGTAATTGTGTTCTATTTTAAGCCCGCACACCGAGTAATCTTTTCCACCTGACCATTGTAACAAAGACCGCTAGATACAATGGATTTGCATTACAGTAGGTCACCAAAAGGATGTGTGTCTAGCGGAGTAGTTGGAGAACGGAAAAGCCCTCCGGATTACCACATTCGCTAAGAAAAAATAGGTGCTAGTGTGGGCCAGATGATCGACCAAAATTGGTTTAAAAATAGAAACGCGCCACTATGCGCTTGCAGGCAAATTTTGGTTGAAAATGTTTCTTTTTATTTTGGAGACGGAAAAAAACAAAATAGGGCTATACAGAAAAAGTACAACAAGATAATAATAACAATGACGGAGATGTGTGCGTGTGTAAGTGTGTATATTTGCGGGATTGTGAGCTTGTCAATGATGGAAAGAAGAAAAAAAAGAGGAAGGGGTAAGAGGTTGTTCTATCGTCGAGCTAACATGGGGAAAGGAGGATTTGAGTTTTCACATCAACAACAACATCAACGACCTAATGGCTGTTCTCGTCGTTTTTCTTCTCATGAACTGATACGTCTTGTAACAGTGTATGCTGATCAGATGATGGGGGCGATGATACGGTTGGAAGTACTGAACGATTCGCTCGCTCAGAGAACTCTACTCTTCTGTTAGGCGGGATAAACGGATGCGTTAGTTCCGAATCGCACACACCAATATATAATAGTGGTTATTGGATCACTTACCCATACCACGCGCCGCCGAGCAGCGTCAGGATGATACCAAAGGCGTTAGTCGCGTTGATGTTTAGCTTAAAGATGATGACTGCCAGAATAATCGAAAGGACCTGTTTGACATTGCCTAGTATGCACAACAAGAACCATGACGTCAATGTCATCCGTACAAACGACCACGCTTTTTTCGACCGAGTATCACTAACCTGCAACCGTCATTGTAAGGGCACCCGTCTTTTTGTTGGCAGTAAAGCTGACAATGTTCAATCCAAATGCCATGATACCGTTAAAGATGAGACCAGTGGCAAGTCCGACTGTCATGTTCGAAGCAGAAAACTCTTGGACGCGACCGAGCTCGCCGGTGATGTAAGCATAGAATACGCATTGGACAAAGGCGAGAGGCGACATTCTCAGCAACAGATCCAATGGATCGAGCTTGAGACGGCCTACAAGAATGCGGTTTGTCACGACCGTCTTTACAGCTGCAAGCATGGTGCCAAGGACGGTGAGGAGGAATCCAACTGCAGTATAGCCGTATTCGCCAAATGTCGCAAAGCCAACACCCACGACGACGGGAAGTAGCGACCAGTATGTCATGCGCGAGAACGACTTTTGCAAGAACACGATGGAAATCATGACGGTAAACACAGGGGTCATGGCGCGAACAACTTGGTGAAACTAGCAAATCCAGTTAGTCGAATGATGTGATGATTGTTTTTCTTCTTTTATATATTTCGTCGTCATGTGTAATATACGTACAGCAACAGACACCAGGTTTCTAAGAGACATACATGAGCATAGATCCGTTAGTTCAGTTGCTGCTATCATCGTTGTCAGAGGAAAGCATCCACCCCATCTCCCTATATTTGTACATCCTCTCCCCTTTCTCTCCCACCAGGCACATACAACCCAAAGGGTAAGAAAAAAGGAGCTAAGCCCATAGAGCCAAGCCAGTGTGTTTGCTGTAGCAACCTACTGAGCTGGGTATCACTAGGCAGCAAACAAACAAAGCCGCTACTTACAGAGAGACGTTACTAATGGCAATGTTGATGGTATAAAGGACCGAAAACATGAGCATCACCATGTTCTCATGTTCCCCGAGTTTAACTGGAGTAAAGTAGCCGAAAAAGTACAAGATGTAGCAGCCGATGGAGCCGCATAGGGTATGAATTGCTGTCAGACTCCAAGGGTAGCGGAAGTCGAGTAATATTGCCTTGTTGTAAAGCGTCAGGCCCAGGTTTAATAGAAAGTAGAGGCCGAGCCAGAGATATCGGCTATCGATGGAAGTATTTGCTGCCGACATTGCTATTGCTCTCGCTGTTTAGGATAAGAAAAAAAAAAAAGATGCAAGGAATGTAGAATATATGCGGAAAACAAAGAGTTGGAGAGGAGAGGAGAGGAAAGAGCGAGAACAAAGAAGGGAGAGAGAGAGAGAGAGTAGTAGTAGAGAGAGCCAAGCAACAGAAAAAAAAAAGAAAGAGAGCTTCGGGTAAGGAAAGAATATTGAAAAGCCCGGGTTTGCAAATGAAAGCCTTATAAACTGTGTCACCCAATCACATTCTAGACGCAGCCCATGCTTGCTCGATTTGGCATCTACCACCCCTCCCTTCCCCTCCCCCATCTCTTCACTCTGCCTCGCATGATCGCACTGGTATGGGCAGTCTAATACGCTTTGGGATCCTTCACACAGTGATGGCACATCAATCCCATGCTTTGACATCTCACTGCAGTAAAGAGCTCGTATGAAATGAAGCCCATTGTCGGATTTGTTTCCACCGTGCTTGCTATTCCCCGCTCACGATTCACGATCTAAAATGCCCCTAAAAGCTCCGCTCAGGTCGACCACAAAGATCGTCGTCGTCTGTATGGAAAAAAAGATGCTCAGACAAACCGACATATGCCACTCATTGCCATGACAGAAAGATAAAAACAAATAAAACCATGGCCTCCCTCCCCTTTTGAAAGGCGCATTAGTCAGTTGTCTGACCAATACTGTCATTTCTAGGGCTGTTGCTGTCCAAGTTGAGCGAGCATCCACAGTAGTAGCATTCGTGTTTGAGCTCCGGATGAATATATAGATTCTGCAACCGCTTCCAGGCACTTTTTAACTCAGCATCGTCGTTTATTTCTGTCATTCGTTTGGAGAGGGATATCATACAGAATTGCTGTTTGCGCTGCCCACGCGGATTTGACCAAAGCTGGCGATCACGATTTAAGGTTAATTATTTCATTAATAGAGCGCGCAACAACATAAAAAGAAATTGATTATCGCCCGGTGGCAGCATTCTCACTAGTGATACCATTAAAATTGCCTTCGTGTAATAAGTCATGTTTTAGTTATTAGCCTGCATCATCCAAAACAATGGTAGATTATAGTCGAGAGTCGACATCTCCCTCACCTTGATCCTCTTGACATATGATCCCTATCAAGACACAGCAGATCCATGGTCTTCACCCATGATGCCAAGAGCGATTACTCTACTACTGTTCAGCTTGCTGTAACTAAAATGGTATGGAACATTCCCCACTATTCCGTTCATCCGTGTCCTTGAATAAGTCACTTTAAGGTATATATATATATCGACTTGGTTATTCAACGCAACAGTAGCACTTGCTATAGAAACTACTGCAAATTATATGATCGCCTCTTTATATACCATGTCCCCATTACCAAACATTCAAGGCTTCTGACTTGACTTCCAGTCCCTTCTATGATGTCAACAATAGCTCTTCTTCCCATTCCGTCCCACTCAAGCATACCGAAAAGATCGCTTTTGATTACAAACTGAAACGTTTATTTTCCCCCCCGTCCCAAATAAGAGAGGCAATGATACTGTATCGAAATCTAATGGTCTTCAGCTTCGGCGTGACCAGCCTTAGAAGTAAGGTAAGCGTGTTTGGCATTGGCACTGCTGTAGATAAAGTAACCGATACCGAAAGCAACACCGACGTAAGGGACCTGCGAAGCAGTACGGCGAGCAGTGTTGAAAATGGCGTTGTGAAGAGCACCTGCGAAGGGCTTCTGTTCAAATGGCGAGAGAAGGTAGGTCACGACGCCCTAATTTCAAGAAAAAAAGTTCGTAGTCATAAGCCAAACTGCCTTTTCTCTACGTTTTCGTATATTATTAACGTACTCGTTGAGTAGGGCTACCCATGTTACCCCACCTATATAATTTTTCAGCTAAAAATTAGACTTTGATTCTATCGTTGAAAACAAAATGCAACAGTTGCCTATTACAAGGAAAAAAAACACGTACCAGCCCATGTATGTCTTTCCGCCAGCGCCACCCATTGTTTATATAATCTATCAAATCACGTCATTAGCAAACAACACGTTACGGTTTTTCCAACAGCTGCTGAATTTGCGAATCGAATCATGCACACACCTTGATTATGGTTTTTCGTGGAAAAAAAAAAAAGAGAGTTGGGGGTTGTCCAAAGAACGCAAAGAAAGGGATTCTTGTCGCAACGTGAATGTTTTTCGGGGCAAGAGGTAGGGGGCCTAATTTTCAAAAACTGACGTCACAAAATCAAAAAAAGTCTGGCGTCTCTCGTTACCAGGCCAACCTGCTCTATGCCTCTATGCATAATAACACCATTTACTCGGGCAACTTTTTTTCCAAACGGCTCTTATTAATCTCTGCTTCCTTATGTTTGATGAAAGACTCTAAAAGTACATTCAGAACTAATTATCTACGTTTAAATAGATACGGATTAATAAGTTAGTAGACGACCAGGGCTGATATATCTACATCAGCATTCCAAAGCTAGGCTAGTTCTATTCTTCCTCGCTCTGGTTATTAGGAGATCCTCCCATCCAGCGCGGTGAAAAGCAAAAGCTTTGCCGATAGGCCAGCTTCTCCTGAAAACTTTGATGCGTTATGAAAGAAGATTCTTGCCTTGTAGTGTGACCCTTATACTTTCACATCAAACAGGAAACCACTATCTAGCTGTATTAGTGAGCGTCTGGTAGCATTACACTAAAGTCTTTCTCTCACATCGCATGTTATTCTTCTATCCAACGCAATATCGGTCCCGAAGATCACACACGGAGCCCCCCCTTCAAAGGAACTGTCGCTTTTTTTATTTCGTATAACCTCGGCATCTTGCGTTCGGAATCGATTTCGACTGGCCGCTCCAAATCAAAGTATGCATGAAAACAAAGGGGGTACTGCTGGTCACCTCGGTGCCAAGTGATTTCACGTGTGTAAAACTTTTTTAATAAAAGTGGTGACCCTATCCCAGAAAAGATCCAAGTGCTACCACAGGGTTGTCTTTGTGTCCAAGTAGCAATCATGAATAGTGACTACTACTACGTTGCCCGAGCTATCCGCTACTCCATTAGATAAATACCGACGGGGATGCGGCAGTTGCTGTTTTCTCAAATACAATCTACTGCCTGTGAGCTTCGCATCGTGAGAGTCAACAAGTAAAGAGATCATCTATCCATAATCAGGGGTGACATGAGAATACAAGTGGCATGATTTGCACAGAGACATTGTTGTTATCGTATTTAGAAGAAGCATTCCACCAAATGTTGCTGACTTACAACATTGTTTATTTTATTACCTCAGCATCGGCATTGTTATTCCGGAAACATGGATCGCTTCTCAGCTGAATAGCATCAAAGAGCAGTATGCTGCTAGCCTCAGTGTACTTGAGATATACAGACATTACCCCCTCGTTGTCCATTTATCAATCTGCCCATTACCTCTGCCGAAGAAAACGAATGTCTACACAAACGCCAGCTTTCCTAATATGTCAATGTTTTAGCCATGGCAAAAAGTTAAAAGAGAATTCTCTACTCTACAACGCTGTCCATCGTGCCTTGGAAGCCGCGGCTCATCAGATAGTCGGTAGTCGGTAGAGATATTACTAAACTAGAGGACGAATGCATGCCTTCACCTGTGATATGTAGATAAATATATACTTACTATTCAGCACCACGTGCCCATCATAAATGCAATGGTTTGGTATATATGATACTACCAATTGCGTTGAAAGAGTTGGCTGTAAGCTTTTGGCATCATAGCATGATGATTTGAATCGTGTGACCTCACTAGAGATGTCCCCACTATGTCCTGTCATACACACAAAAAGGCTTTACTGATAGCCGGGCGCTGACACCCCCCTCCCCTCCCCTCGAAAACGCAAAAAAGACAGCTTTCAGCAGGGTTGACTGTAACGATCGATGGGTATAATAGTTATTCCGACCCTCTAGAGAGAGTATGCGCTATTGCCGCCACGATTACACAAGGCGTTTTGCAATTTGAGCCTATACGCGGAACGTGGTATGGTGACACAATTTTTGGTGCCGATCTTCCAACCTCCTCCCTTGTTGAATATTACATGTTTATTGGATATGTATACATACACACATGTGCGCACTATATGTAAACAGAACTGTTCTTCCATTATAATGTTTGCATTCATGCGAGCGAAATTCAATTGCAAATACCAAGAACACACTAAATGCGTGGTGCATCTAGGCGATAAGATGCTGAAGGAATAACAAGCAAGAGATCTATGTGAGCTTCGTTTGAGAATTCTAGATAGCATAGCAAGTAGCAGTTGCTACTAGTATTAGCAGCATTAGCCCAAGGCACTTAAGGAGGCAATTTTACGGGCTAATAGCACCCCTCCCCACTCAAAGCCCCAATTTAGGGTGGATGCTGGTTTTGGCCATAGAGAAGCTACTAACACAACTGTTGATCGTTGCCAAAAACCAGGTCTAACCGGTCAGACTCCTTGGTGACAAGAAAAAAAAATAAAGTGATTTGCAAGGGCTAAAAGAAACGTGGCAGATATCACCGCGCCTTTTGCCACCGTTTGATGTTGATTAATTTTTTTTGAGTACCATTGACCGTCGTACTCCTGAACGATGAACAGGCGGGAAAGCAACAAGGCCAGCCACCAAACGAAATAAATGAATGCCTCGCGTTTGTGCAACCATGCTTGTTTACATGCTCCAAAATAAGAGCAACAGTGCAATGTGGACAAAGGCCTTGTCCGTCTTGGACTTTAATGTGTGCGAATGGGGAAAGCACGAAGAAGAAAATGTGTCTTGTGAAATGAAGACATCACACACCCCAGGGCCTCTCTCTAACTCTCTTCGGGAGAAGAAGAGAGTGGTTCACGGTCTAGGGTTGTATATTCGGAGGTTACGGGAAACGAGCCCCGTTGCCGAGGAAACACGCAATGAGCAAATGAGTGGGCGATTGCCGGATTTGTAAAGCAGGCTCGAGTGCGTAAATATAAACGAAAGCGATATGGAGAAACGTTGCAAAAAAAAAAAAAAGAAGAAAGGAAAAAAAGCGGCCACAAAAAAGAAAAACCTTGTTTATTTTCTCTCTTGTCCACGCTCTTTTTCGCCCTTTCTCTCTCTCTTTCTCTTTCTCTCTCTCTCTCTTTGCTTTTTTTTTTCTTTTTTTCTGCTGCGTTTTCTTTACGTGTGTGTGCCTTGTGTTTTCGAGTGAGCGTTGCAGAACACGTATAAATGGCATCCGACGATGCCGCGATTTTCGCTCGGATCACATCCACCACAGCCACAACAAGTGCAGGCACAGCAACGACATCAACAGAGCACAGACGACGATAGCAGCAGCAGCAGCAGCAGCAGCAATCACACCAACAGCGGCTCGCAAGTGCGACGGGTCAAGTCGTGGTGGAAACGTGTGCGGAAGACTTTCTCATCATCACAGACGCAGAACTTTCCTGGTCTCTCACCCGATCGCCCACCGCTGCCACCCATCTTGGGGGCGGTTCATGATGCAAACAACAACAGTAGCAACAGTAGCAACAGTAGCAGCAACGGGAATGGCCGGTCCTCAGAATCCAACGGTGGCGGTCGTTTCACGCGTGCTAAACGTATCGCACCGCAGACGGAATCGGCTCCGACGTCTCAGGTAAGCCAGTTCCGAATGAGCCCTTTTCTATTGATTGCAATTACAAAAAGACAAAGAAGGTGGGCCCGGTGAAAGAAGTGCAGTGACGATGTGCGCGTCACTGCAAGCTAAAGAGAGAGTGAGAGACAGCAAGGGCGGGCAAATCCCTTTTCTGGGTCAGTGCTTTTACTCCACGTTTACCTTTGCAGCTTTATTTGTGATTGTATTCGTGCGCGTATCAGTTCTCAATGGCTCTTGTGAAAACACACTCCCCCAAGCGCCCCCCCCCACCCCTTCTTTGTACAATCCGCACGTAGTACCTCTCACCTACTACTACACCCCCTCCCCCCAAAGCTACATACTATTCCGGGACCGCCACATCCATAAAAGCCCATGATCATGCGGGTCTCACAAAAACTGTGCAATATCAGGAACCATGTTATTGATCCCACCGTTTTCTCTCTTTTCCGCTATTCCTTTGTCTTATATAGCGCCGACACCTTCGACAGTCGACTGGATCGATTGACGACCGCACCGCCCGATTGCTCTACACCATTCTTGAAGAAAGCGACACCATCATGACCGACTCGTCTCAATCTCGCGCTAGACCGCAGTCTCTTGTATTTAATGACAGCAACAACAACAACAACCACAGTAATAACAGTAATGACGAAAAACGCATATCCACAAGCAGCAACGAGACGGATTCATCCACTTCAACAACCTCGTCCTCTGCCGTCTCTTACCATCCACCTCCTGTACTGCCCCCGAACACAACAACAACAACAACAACGCCGTCTTCTCAAAGACGTGAGCCACAGTTCCGACCAGCCATGGTAGGCGACGAGACAAAATGCCGTCGCAAGTTTGTCAAGATGGTTCAAGTCGCATACAGCTTCCAGATGGAGAACAAAGACCTCATCCCCAGAGAAATGGATATCATATTCAATGCTCAGGACAACGTCCAGTCCATTCGTCTCTATATCAACGGCCAGCCCGAGTATCACAAGTTCACCGGGTACGTACTTTAGCAAGGACATCGTACCACCCAGTAAGCTAACGTTGCTTGTGTTGTTCAATTAACAGAAACTCACAGTACATTCCGCCCGAGCTGTCGACCCATGGCACGTACAACCATGGTCTGGCAGATGTGTGGGTACTCGGCGTCTCGCTTTACCGCATGCTCGTTGGAAAGTACCCCTTCGTTGCTTCCACCGACCGGAAACTGTTCAAGAAGATGCAAAGTGCTGACTTTGGCATCCCATCGTCTTTGTCTGAAGGTATAAAGCTTTTGCCATGTCCATGCTCGGGATCCAATATAGCCCCCGGTGGTTACATACGAAACACAAGCCTCTGATGAACTCTAACTTGTTTTAATTTGACTGTTCTAAATAGACGCAAAGGACTTGCTGCGCCGCATGCTTGCACCAGACACGACGCGCGCATCCCTGGATCTGGTGCTCTTCCATCCATGGCTGAGATCATACAAGGTGACGGTCCCGTCGTCATCCGTCGATAATAACAGCATGCCACAATCCCCGCCCGTTGTCACAACCACAACAACCACAACCACCACGCCACCAGCATCATCATCCACACATGCTGCAACTCAGCATGGCGTCTCCGAAGCGGCCGTTGTTCCGGAGGTAGTGCAAGCAGACAAGAAACAGCGCCACCGGGACGAGGAAAATGGCCTGAAACGGGTCCTGACCGGTATGATGCTTCTTTTGGTTGAAGGACCCTTTCCACCACCCAAACGACCCTATCAAGAGCTGGCTCACCTCCACACCAACCGCCCTCAAAGGGCACTCGCTCGCTAACCATCTAAATAAGAAGAAAAGGAGCCTTTCCTTTTTTTGTACCAACAACAACAACAACATTCCACTCGTTCATCTCTACTACCACTACTACTACTACTACTACTACTACTACTACTATCACTATCACTATCACTACTACTCATACATCTTTTTTTTTCTGTTTCTCGTTCTTGCTTCTTGGTATAATCTCTGTTCTATTGTTGTATATCGCGTCTTTTGCATGTATAATCCATTTCTATTTCTCTTTTTTTTCTTCACGCACGCACATCCATAGCATCTTTTCCTCTCCACACACACCAACCCAATCCTCATCAATAGATCTGTATAATAAATATAACTCGCTGACGATATATATATTCTTCTACCGAGATACAATGACTGATATCAACTGCTTCTACTGGAACAGATGCTTGTGTTCGGGAATGGGGTTGACCAGGGTATTGGAAGTCAAAGCAGCTTCAAAGTTCTGCAGACAGACGACATCCATCTTGTACATCGTCTCTTGGCTATACGTGCCAATGTGCGGCAACAGCACCGAGCGTGGGTGTGCGAGCAGTCCTGGATGAATCACTTTCGGTTCCTGAAACAAGGTTTTAGCTTTTTTTTTTCCAACTTTTACCGCTCTTCTAACACACTTACTCCTTCAAAAACATCAAGACCGACTGCCGAAACCTTGCCATTCTCTAACGCGTTGACCAATGCTGACTCGTTAATCACCTTGCCACGCGCGGTGTTGACGATAACCACGCCGTCCTTCATCATTGTGAATTGAGGTGAGTCCAAAAGGTGGTACGTCGCTTTGTTGAGAGGAATACTGACAAAGATACAATCAGAAGTCCTCAACAACGTCTCGAAATCGACATAGGTCGCGTTGTATTGCTTTTCGACTATACAGAAAGCAAATTTAGTCTTGTCCTTATCTCTCTCTATTACAGAGAAGGTCTTGTTTACCTTCAGGAGACTGGCGCGTTCTGTTGTGGTATTGGATCTTCATGTCAAAGCCGGCCATGCGCTTGGCTACCGCCTTGCCAATGCCTCCGAGACCCAAGATACCCAATGTCTTGCCTTCAGGGTCGTTGCCCATTGTAACGCCATGTCTCCAGCGACCTACAACCAGCAAAATTATGAGTCGTTCTCCTCTCATACAACGTGTACATGCACTAGAAGACCTATTACCTTCACGCAAATTGCGTTCTGCTTGAGTGGAGTTACGGAACGCACTCAAAATCAAAAGGCAAGCAACGTCGGCCGTCGCCTTGATATCATTTGTTTGAAAGTGATGTGTAAGCTGATTTGATATGAAAATACAAGGTTATGTGTGAATGCAAACAAAGTGCTTACTGCATCAACAGCCGTGGGCGTGTTGGATACGCGGATTCCTCGAGCGGTGCAAGCTTCCACATCTAACCCGTCGTATCCCGCAGCATGATAAGTGATAAGCTTTACGCTAATGGATGGAAGAAATAAAAATCAGTCTTTCCCACGTTCAACCGATATCGATGATCTTGTTCTTTTCTTTACCCGGATGGAAGATTGTCGACAAACTCCTTGTCGTAAGGACCAACAGTCTATGCAAAATCAACTTAAATCAGGAATCTTCTCGTGTTTCCAAACTTGCCGAGCATGAACTTACCGAGTTACCGATCATGACAACTTCCACTTTGCTATATTTAGTCTTGCAGTCCTCAAAAAACTGGTCTCTGGTTTTCGACTGGCTGTACGCGATAGCCTGCTTCTCACATAGCTCGTCAAGCTCTTTTGTAGCATGGTTGATGACGCTGACGATAAGGCCGCGTGGAGATTCAGAAAATTTGCCCATAATAGTTGTATGTGATATATTATCTGAAGAAGTTGGTCAACGCCCGGTCTGGCGGAGAGCCTTCTTAAATACGTGTTGGATCTGTGCAAGAGTGACTGTTTGGGTAACCGCGCGTTTCGGTGAATTTCCCGGAGTAGATGAGCGTGCGACTCGCCCAAATGCCGCAATCTGCATTATCAGTAATGTAGCAGAGACCGATTTTCTGGTCACCACGTAAATCGCAAAACGTGATATATGATATGATTAAGAAGAGTCCATCAAGCTCGGTCGCAGGACATTCTATTAGAGCGGCTGTCGACTTGTGTGTCATAATATAACAAGACTCAACTAAGGATAGCATTGACCCAACTTATATAATCTTTTATCCGTCTGTAGTCAGACATCTATAAACTTTATTTCAAATATAAACAGACCCATAGCGAGATGTGATGGCTTAAATCATCCTGTATTTATCCAAACCACACTCATTCTAATCCATTTCTACCACCACGGGTGCATCCTCGTCATCCTCGTCGTCGTCGAGTTCTGGAAGATCCCATTTGAATCGATGGGAAAGAAATAGTCGTAGTTTGTCGAACCTTGCTTTCAATCCTTCTTGCTGTGGCAAAATGTCTCGTCCCAAGTTCTATCAAGGTGGAACATCGTCAAGTTTGCGTTGTAAAGATGTCTTGTCAAACAATTACCTGCAACATATGAGCGACAAAGTTATTTTCAGAGAGGATGTCCCGGAAAAAGTCTTCCGGGCATTCATCCAACTGTATTTGCAGAACATCTATAATAGCAGCGGGGAGAGAGAGGGAGAGAGAAGAAGACATGTCAATATCATAGCTATCGAATGTGTGGGTGGAAGAGGGTGGTTTGCATATAGTTACCGATGAAATCGATGAATAGGTTGGGATCGGACTCCATGAGATCCGGACAGCTGCATAGTAAATGCACGAACTGCTTCCACTGGTTGAAGCCAGAAAAGTTTTGAGCCATCAACAGGCACACAAAGGCGAGTTGTATTTCACCAAGCATGACCTTATGACCTGTCAGCAAAAAAAAAAAGTCGTATAAGCTTGCAGTTCTATGCATATTTTTTGTTTTGACTAGACACTTGTCAATCCGAAAACTTACTGTTGCCGTATACGCGTCTCAACAAATCTCGTGCCAGCCATGATTTATCAAGACTCCATCGCGTCACCTCATCACCTGTAGCTCCTTCTGGAAAGGATTGTCGCACATCAAAAAGCGTGAACTCCATCCCTTCTTCCTTTTCAACTGACTTTCCCAACCGTTTGTCTTTGACGGTCAAAGGATCCTCCTCTTGCATTGTTTGGCTTGGAAGATGTGAAACCTTGCCGTTGTTGGGCAGCACTCGACGTACCAGACCCGAGGTTATGTAATTTGTCAGCTTTCTCCATCGGTCGTAGAATATTGGTGGGTCCAGAGGATAGGGTCCCATATTCCGGTCAAAATCGCGTATGTCTTTGTATGGCGGTTAACATCGTGCAATGGATATGGTATCTCTTTTTCCCTCAAAAAGAAAAAAGAAAAAGACTTACTGATTTTATACCGCTCCACCTGATCTGGATCCAGTTCGGTTTCGTCACGTAGGTCTTCTGTCTGTGGGTTCCATTCACGGACAAGGATCTGATGTATCTTTTGTTAACGACAATGCCCTTTATTTTTCTTCTTCCGACGCGTACAACGCATTCCATCCTCGCGTTGCTCCTACCTCCTTTGACTCGAAATAATGGAAAAAGCCCGTTCGTATACCCTGTACTCCCTCTTTGCTTGTCGCGCTAATACACAAGCCAAACATATTAGTATGCCCTTCTGATTGTAAATCGGTTGTAATGTTGTTTGACTTACGAAAAATATACAAAGTGGAGTCCTGGTGGGATCATTTTCACTCCTTTAAATAAGGGTCCGATTGTCCAAGCGTTGTAGTCAATGCCAAACTCAAGATTGGGTGGGGCATTCAGAAAAAGGAGACAAGATCCTTTTTCAAAAAGAACATTTGCTGTCTCTTGATCCATTATTTCATACAGACTTTTGAATTTGGTGTTGTTGAGTATTTGAGATCGTCTGAGGGTATGTCAAAAGGAGGTTACTGTTTCGCAAGAAAAGAATATGCACGGCCTCTCAAATTATAATATTTTTTGACAACCCAAGGCTGTGATAAATGGTAATATGGCCAATAGTGAGGAATATCTCCAAGATAGTGAGCTATCGCATAGAAAACATATTCTACAGATACAACGCTCCTTTAAAAAGTCTCAACATACAAAAAACACCCTTCCCAGCGAGCTTTATTTCTGCGCAAGTAGAGTCTGGTAACAATCAAGCAGTCTTTTCGGAAGCATATGCTTGTGCTCAAGGCTGGTTCTGACTCGTTTCAAACATATGTTTATGCTCAGGAATAGGTGTGAGAAGGGTGTCACGAACCAGCGCTGCCTCCATATTCTTCATAGTCGCTAGATCCATGTTATACAGTGATTCCTTCGTACTTGACGCAATGTGCGGCAGGAGAGTGGATCGTGGATGTGCTAATAAGCCTGGATGGATGTCGGGCTCCTATATAATAGCACAGCAAATACGCATCAGCCCACCATGTCAGCCACGTCTTTAAGCATGTATATACAAAGCCAAACCTTTTCAAATACGTCCAACCCTGCGGCAGCTACTTTTCCTGTCTCCAAAGCAGCTACCAATGCGTCCTCGCTGATGATAGGGCCACGCGCTGTGTTGATGATAATCACACCGGATTTCATCTTGGCGAACTGAGGCGCATCCAGCAAGTGGTACGTTGAATCATTCAACGGCACGCTTACAAAGATAACATCGGATGTGCGCAGAAGATTATCAAAGGTGACGTATGTTGCATCGTATTTCGCTTCAACTAAGCCAAATGCCAAACCATACACGTCCATTTATTCAGTAGCTGAATGCAGCCGTGAATTTCGTCAAAATTCCCATTTACCTTCTGGATCAAGTCGCCTTCTGTTGTTATACTGTATATTCATGTCAAATGCTCGCATACGTTTAGCAAGAGCTTTACCAATACCACCCATGCCTAAAATCCCCAGTGTCTTTCCTTCTGGGTCGTTTCCTAACGGAACACCATGCTTCCATCGTCCTAACAAAACGTGACATCCCCAAAACTGTCAATTGAAATCGAAATAAAAGAACAACTCTTATTGAATATACCTTCTCGTACGTTGTGGATGTATTGCGTAGCATTTCTAAGAGATGCTAAAATAAGGTAAACAGCTATATCTGCAGATGGCTTTGAAAAATATAAGGCTTTAGATGCATTTGCGCCTGCTTGCATACATATACATTGTTGGCGTTTGACCTTACCGCATCCACCATATTTTCCACATGGGACACATAAATATTCCTTGCCGTACATGCAGCGACATCCAGCAAGTCGTATCCTGCCATTGCGTAACATATATATTTAGCGCTGTAAAAGTGCAAATCAGTTAAATAATTGTTTTGACACTATGACTTCAGGATGCATATGCATTGGGAAGCCCATACTGCATGCATTTTTTACATGAGCGCCCACGTACCTTTTTGGCAGCTGTTCAATAAACTCTTTATCGAAAGGTCCAAAATTCTGTAAATGCAGCCTCTTTTCCTTAAAATCCATCACCAATAGCCATGCTTTTTCTTTTCCATTCCAGTATCTTACCTTTGCACAAAAGATTGACAGATACACTGCTTTCACGTTCTTGTACTTCTCCGCAAAATCGGCGAACAGTTGTGTGCGAGTTTTAGATGTCGCTATTTGAATATCGAGACGTTCCATTAACCCATCGAACTTTTCTTGGTCAGCACAAATAAGTTGACCGACGATGAGTCCCTGTGGCATCATCTTTTTTTTTTTTCAAAAAGAACCAGATTAGACGTACGATATAACGCACTTTTATATTGAGATTGATCGATTTTTTCCTCATCATAGAATATATAAAATACATTCGCACGCGTACATATACAGATATAAGCTAGCAGGCAACACTCACATTCAAGGGGGGAAAAAAAGTGAAAAGCGAAAAACAAGAAGAATGAGGCTGAGGGGTGGAAAGAGTTCCTTTTTATATGCAGATTGGAGTGGTCGGTTTATCAGCCGAAAAGACCAGCAATAGCAATTTTAAACTTGAAATGTAGCAGCAGCAGCCGTGCATATGCAGACAATCCCGTCAATGCATATGCAGTTGCTATTAATCGTGTGGATATCTGCATGGGCTATACATACTAACAGCTCACTATTGTTTTGAAAAACAAAGTTCTAGCTTGTAGCGTCTGACGAATTTACACTCATTGGACCTGTAAAGGATAAACTATCATCAGCAACAAATGTATTGGTTACGATCATCAATCTGACGAGCGGATATATCATCATCTACGTAGGCTTTGATGGTTTACCAAGGGGGAATAAGTCTGCACATTGGAAAATAATATTCACACGAAATACGAATATTTTTTCGAATATTTGTAAGCATATTAAATATATATATGTTTTCTCATATGAACTGTATGACCCTCGTTACAGTACACATAAAAAGAAGCTCGGTATCTCGGACGCTACTGCGTTTAAATATTTCCTATATAAAGCTACACGTACGCCAAAGCTCTCAGGCCCCAAGCCTAAATCCCGACCTTCTCAACTACATGTCTTACCTTCTCTAACTGTTGGTAAAACTTTTTACAGTGGTTGGAAATATCGCTGACAAGGTGTACTTTTGCTCGACAGAAAGCATTTGGAAGCGTCTGTTACATTTACCTGTGTTTGGTAATCCGAATATTTAAATATTTGCCTCTATATTGCTTGGGATCTTCTGCTATTCTTCAGAAGTTCAACGGAGTGCCTCTTGTTACATATTGCGAAAAAAACTTGAAAAACTGCAACATAGCCTCAGAAAGCGTCTCAAGCTCAGAAATCATGTGGCTGTTTCCGTTTGGCACGTAACTTTTGGATTTCGCAAACTTGTTATTGAACATGTATACATACTACGCTTCGTTCATACATGTGTTTGTGTGTATCATGTTGCTGTTAGTAAGTATGAGAATTTGTGCCTAGTAACAACTGCTAATTGTAAGCTGTCAGTTTATAGATATTTTATACCTATTACATAGTATATCAAAAGGCGCTGAAATAAACCAGTGCTTAAGGTTAAAAGCTTTTTTATTACGGACGCTTCAATATTGGTAAATAGACAAGCAGATTCTGTTAGGTTGATGACGATGGTGTCACCCATATCTCCTTAATATCTTTCCTTCATCTAATATCGCTTTTGAAAGTTGATCTCAAGCACATTGGGGCTGATAACATCGAAACCTTTGTCAAGAAGTTTGTTCTTGTGGGCCGAGTTTTCTGACAACGACCATTCGTACTTTCGTACTACATAAAGAAATGTTAGTAATTCTGGGGAATGTGGATAACTCTTAGACACTAAAATAGAATTAATCACTCACACAGCATAGGCAGTAAGAAACGCTGCTCGGCTAGGCTAAAGTTCATACCAATGCACTGCCGTGCTCCGATAGAGAAGGGTAACCAGCTCATTCCATTATGTTCCGCTTCGCCACCTGGTGCAAACCTCCTCAGGATTAAATTCATCTGGACTATCCCATACAGTGGGATTATGGTGTAGCTCAAATATATCTAATGTGATGAGCGATCCTTTTGAAAATAAAGACACCCGATAAGTCAGTATCCTCTGTCGCTTCACGGATCACTACAGTTGCCGCTGGACCATCCATACGCAGAACTTCCTAAATAATAAAAGTTGTCAATCGAAATAAGCATTATAGATAACCATAGCTCTTGCCTTTATCAGCCGTCTGTAACATCAACATTTCAAACCTTGATTATCATGTTGATGTACGGCATCTCGTGCAGCTGGTCAGCATCAGAAAGTATATCTTTTGGCTCATCACCCAAAACACGGATTGCTTCCTCTCTTGCTTTTTGTTGTATATCCTGGAGGAAATCATCGTTAATATTATTCCACCATAACAAATAGCATAAATCTTCTTCTCGATTATAAATACCTTATGAATGGCTAGATAATAAGCTGCGAATGATAAAGCATTGGCGGTAGTGTCATGTCCTGCCACAAAGAAAATGCAAAGATTACTCTAACAGTATTAAAATTGGAAAGCAGAGACATTAGCTTCTTGGATTCAGATTTGATAGTAGCTAATACATCACTTATATAGACGCACCCGTAGCTCCTCATCAGTCAAAGCGGCTTTTTCAATCTCCTTTCCAGCCTAGAGCATCAATGTCAACAAATCTTTCTCGCTGTCCTTGATATTAGATGTTTTGTTTTCCCGCAAGACGGAGCGCTTATGCTCAATAACACCATGCATCATGTTCAGAAACTTGTCCATCTCGCCGTGTAGCCTCTTCCTCTTTGGAAACAGGAGCCGAAACCAAGTGTCAAGCTTACGGAAGAGTGCGAACATTGGATCTCTTGTACCATTGATAGAATCATTGTAAAGTGTAACCCATTCGTTATCCTTGTCTTCAAGAGAGTTAAATTCGAAACCTGCATATGCAACGCCCCATCTTGTTTATAAGTAACATACGCGCTGCAGCAAACCTCTGTCGCTCGTTTATTTTTCAACACTTACCGAATCCCGCTAATCCGATAGCTTCAAGGGTCCAGCGCTCCATCATATCGTGAAAATCAACCGGATCGGGAGAAGCGTCCATAACCTTGAAAAGCCTTTCCACAAGATGTCCGAATAATTCGATAGGCATCGAACGATGGAACGCAGGATTTGCAATCTAACATATAATAGCGCGCTGAGTCTTTGTGTCGCACTAGTAATTCTGCTAAATCAATGTGGCTGTTACACGTCTTTACCATACCATGCGGTGATGCTTCCATTCTTTTCCGTTCAAAAAGAGCACATTGGGTCCAAGAGCAAGTTTGGATATCAAAGTACCTTTTCGTTCATGTTGAAGACGCTTGAGATCCTTCTTGCGAAAAAGTTCTGAATTTGAAGGCCATATTCATTAGTGAATCACAGATAGAGAGGTAGACTTTTATAAAGTTAATAGAGAAAATTAGTTACCCGTTTTCAACAAAAACTTTTTAGCAGCTTCGGGTCTAGTGATATGAACACACCAGCCATTTTGGTCAAAGCGCTGTTGCATTGATGATTGTTAAGAAGATATACTTAGTATAGGGCATTGGTTACTATTTACAGGCAAGAATAGAATATTTACACAATATATTCCTTGCTTAGACTTCAGCGCGACTGGGAGAGGATACTTCACTGATGGGCATACCCTTGAGGAAGCCTGCCAAATAACCCAAGAAGGGAACGTGAGAGATGTGCCTCAAGTTTTTTGGCGGACGGCATACTTTTTCATAGCCGTGGTAAGCACCCAATATCGCAAAAGTGATAGAGATCGAAACTTGGTTTTTTCGATAAGATGGCGAGCATTATCCGGTATATGTGGGACAACGTGGCGATTCCAACCGTCAGTCAAAGCATTCATTTTTTTCTGAGGAATGGAACAAAACTCCAGAATTTAGATCAAATACGTTCAGGTAAGATGAGTCAAATAAACATCCGCGGTGAAAATAGTTGGACCCCAACTGTTAGTCTTCGTTTCGTATGAGGCTGATTAACTCGAGCAAACAGCTAAGAAATGATGCAGACGGACCTTGGGTTAGCACGTTTACTTTTGTTATCAAAAATGAGGCTTCTTCCAAGCATAAGGCTCATACATATCACTGTCTCTGATAAACCATCGCCGCATTATGTTTTTCTTGCATCAATACGCGTCATAAGTATCAAAGAAGTACATTTGGAAAAAGGAAAATTAAAAAAAAGGCAAGAATGTATTACGGGTAGAGGGTTCTTTTTCATCTGTGTTTATCTGCGAGCTACATTGAGAAATAAAAAATAGTCGCCTAAATTTTTCAAATACATAAATATATTCATACTCTTAATTTTGTACCGCTTTATTATCACCATCTAATTCATGGTCTAAGCTCATCGACTTGAAGGGTATTAATTTGTAGTTAAGCAAAAAGCCTCGTCTATTTTAGGAGCGATTTTGCCCCAGATAGTTATTGTATCCATTGCAACAAATGACATGATTACATACTGACATCAGAACATTGGTTTGGATGTTCACCTGGCCACCTCGTACGAGACTTTAGCAACACACTTGGCCCATTACGCGATTTTTTTCGTGAAAGAAAATTTAAAGATCTTCCAAGTTGACAACGCACACTCAAAAAAGCTCGTATCATACGCCGAGAGATTTCTTGACTTACAACTAAGACTTAGTACCAAACAACTGTAGTAAGAATGACTACTTTTACATACCCTGGTGAAAAACTACTGTACATCCATCTTATGCGATTAATGCTTAAACTATATAAACTGTGCTAATGTGCCTAGCGAAAGAGTAGGGAAGGGTTAAAACGAAATCTTATCGCCAGGGATAATACAGTACCGACAAGACTGGGACCAGTAATTTGATGTTGTGGTCAATCTCTCGATCGATACCATACCAAACGAGTGTGTGAAAGACTTTTGAATTGATTTCTCACGCAAACTGTTTGTTATGCTATATTTTCCTCCATATATGTCAAGGAAGAAATTGTCGTGCTGCGGATGTGCAACCCAAGATCTTGGCTTTTCATAATTATTAAGACCAAGCAAGCAATAATAATAAGTTGTATGTGTTGCTACTGTCACGTTATGTTTATTAATTAACAGGCATAAACAGAGGAAACTGGCTCAATTGGATCGTCATGGAACGCGCAGCCCACAGCATCTATTAACAATACCTGTGCACATACCCGCGGAGCTGTGGCTAAATCGGGAAGAAACTTTGGATTGATCGAATTGTATTTGCGTTAAAGATCAAATAGACATGATCACACAGATTAATTGCAAATGGTTGTCTACGCTCGACTTTTTGGACGTGTATTGTTTAGAGCTATGTATTAAGGGTCTCCTCTCGAAGAAATGTAACGAATCTGCCATACGACACTCTTGACTAGAGGTATAGCGCGCATCATTAAGAATTTTAACGTTGTCAGACCTTCTTCTTTTCACAGGCTATCAAACCTTAAAAATATTGCTTTGGGTCTCAAACGTAGAATATCGTAAAGATACGTGTAGCTTGGGTGAGGTTAGATAGCTAATATGCAGCATTAATTAAAGTAGTAGCTTGACTACATACAATACGCGTAATACACAATAACAAACAGCACATGTTTGATAGACGGGGGACAACAACAACAAGGCCTTTATTTAAATTGGTCAAATTCCTAAAGAGGCTCGTCCAAAAACGAGAGTGTCGATGTCTTAGCTTTGCGGGAAGGTGCATCGGCATCTGCTCCCGAACCCTCTACCACAAAGCTGGGTTCTGTCTTGGTCGCTTTATGGATCTCGGAGGGTCCGATCGGCATTGAGATGCCAGCGGTCTCACCAATCAACTTACCTACTTAGAAGTCGCCCCGTGCCTACAAAACAAGCATCAGCACCCACCCTTGCGCTTACCTACCCTCACTCACACTCACACACACTGAAAAAAAAGGAAGGGACTTACCACATGTGATCGAGAAAAAGCGAGGAAGCAGCACGCTGCGGAAAATGGGTGCCTTTTCATGCACACGTTCAAGACCCCGCTTCTTTTGAAAAAAAAAAATACCCCCACTCCGCACCCACAGGTCCGTGCCAACAACGCGGGGAACAATGACAGATCTTCTGTATCATAGCGACAGTATGTAACACTATTACAACGCGCTTTACCACACTTTGGTACGCGTTTTTCACCTATTTTTTTTTGTTTCTATCTTCGCGTAGTTCGTTCGCAAAAATAATCGAAAGGAAAAATTTTTTCGGAGGGTACCAGCCCGAAACCTGTTTTTTGTTTTGTTTTGTTTTTTTTTCACATGTATCATACATCACCCGTACACACGCCGAGGAAGTAAACACCACGTCTGATTGGCTTTGTGTCGCTACTGCTAAGGGAGGTGGATGAGAAAATGAGCAAACCCAACAGCACTATCAACCTGAAGAAGCAGCCTGTATCGATAATAGTAGTTCTAGGATGACGCGCATACTATGCTGAAAACAGCCATGCTGCTCTATAGTCTGCCCTTGACAGTTTAGTTTAAGCTGTCCACATCCATCATTGCGGGCTTGGAGGATCGGCAACCGATAATTGCGTGAGAATCGATGTCTACTTGGGAGACGGAGTGCTGGGAGTCTCTCATGTGAAAATCGTAGGCTGGACCTCATGGTGCCTTGTGCGAGCAAAACATCCCCTTTTCTTTTCTGCCGAGCATCAGCATCGTTGAAGAAAAAGAGGGTGTTTTGATATCATTCAAACGTCAAGTCGTTACAATATTTTGAAACACACCTCTTTCAAAAAATGGCATTTCTGATATATTATAGTGCACGCCACGCTGAACGCGAGACCCGTTTACGCGACAAGGCTAGCAGCAGCATGAAACAGCAAGTTCAGGAAATGGTATTAGGGAGTCCTTGAACAGCCTGGACCGCAAGTTGCCAGTCTATCATAATCATGTGGGCGTGTGTGCGCTGCGCACTGCTTTCCATGAATTGTAGGGGTTGATGATACCAAAAGATATAAATACGCCCACATTTTTCAGGCCATTTCGTTTTTTCTCTTCACTCTTTCTTTCCTTCATTTTTCTTTTTTCCTTCACTCCCTTGGTTCCTCCTGGTCTTTCTCTTGGCTCTTCCCTTGGCTCTTCCCTTGGTCCTGGTGTTGCCTCCGTTGCGCCTGTCCAACCCTTACTTCCGGTAATCCTGGCTGCCTCAACTGGTCCCTGCTTTGGTTTGTCCAGTCTCGCGTTCAACGGTGTTGGTCACAACCGGTCTCCTAGTGAGACCAGAGGACGGAGGAATCCTTTTTCGGTTTCTCGCCATAGAAATATGGTAGTGTCCTTTTTGGTTGGATGCCTTGTCTCCCGGTCTGGTCTACTATGGTGGGGATCGCGTTCGACTCTCGGCAATCGACTCTCGGCAATCGACTCTCGGCAATCGACTCTCGGCAATCGACTCTCGGCAATCGACTCTCGGCAATCGACTCTCGGCAATCGACTCTCGGCAATCGACTCTCGGCAATCGACTCTCAACATCGACTCTCAAGGCTAGACTCATCGCTTTTTCTCTTCTCTTTTCGATCACGTATGGTAAGTCCCTTCCTTTTTTTCTGTGTGTGTGAATGTGAGTGAGTGTGAGTGAGGGTAGGTAAGTGTAGGGGTGGGTGCTGATGCTTGTTTTGACACGGAGCGACTTACTGTATAAGTTAGGTTTTTCCCACCATAGTAGACCAGACCGGGAGAACAAGGCATCCAACCAAAAGGACACTACCATATTTCTATGGCGAGAAACCGAAAAGGATTCCTCCGTCCTCTGGTCCACTAGGAGACCGGTTGTGACCAACACCGTTGAACGCGAGACTGGACAAACCAAGCAGGGACCAGTTGGAGGCAGCCAGGATTACCGGAAATAAGGGTTGGACAGGCGCAACGGAGGCAACACCAGGACCAAGGGAAGAGCCAAGGGTGACACTGGGGATCGGCGTTCGACTCTCGGCAATCGACTCTCGGCAATCGACTCTCAACATCGACTCTCAAGGCTAGACTCATCGCTTTTTCTCTTCTCTTTTCGATCACGTATCATAAGTCCTTTCCTTTTTTTCTGTGTGTGTGAATGTGAGTGAGTGTGAGTGAGGGTAGGTAAGTGTAGGGGTGGGTGCTGATGCTTGTTTTGACACCGAGCGACTTACTGTATAAGATAGGATTGGTGAGACCGCTGGGCATCTCAATACCAATCGACCTTCGATGATCCCAAAGCGTTCAAGACAAGACCCTAGCTTTGTGTAGAGGGTTCGGGAGCAGATGTCGATGCACCTTCCAGTGGTTGCTCCTGTCAGTACTGCTCTAAGAGCAGAGAAGCTAAGACATCGACACCCTATTAGTAATTAGTAGTTAAATGTACCCAATAAAAATTGTTTCTTTTAACTTTTCACCCGTTAAACTTGTATGTACATGTTTGATATTGATGTAAGACTTCTTCATGCGAAGCGAGGAGGGAGCTCAAGGGCTCGTTCAAGAAGATGATATTTTCGTAAAAACCGAGTAAGTTGCAGCTATCACACTGTTAAAAGAGTGTGATATATAGCTCATGCATTGGGGTCGCTCGTATCATGTACAGTATGTAGTCGTGGTTAGGTTCTTTATTGCATTACATATGGACTGGGTATTATGTGCAGCTGATTTCTTTACAGAGGTCCGCATATGCATATTTTAGTGTGTAGGTAGGTGTAGCTATAAAAGAATGACGATGACTAAATGGTCTGTCCAATTGATTTGAATAGTATATAATTATTTACGGTATGGTTGGATGAACCGATTTTATTATTGTATGATCATTGACATAATTTATACAAGCAATCGAGATAATCAAAAGGGGGAAAGTTCTACTGTAATTGAAGTATGCTATATTGGTTGGTGGTAAAGAAAGGAGAGCAAGATGCAACGAAGTGAGACATCAAGGCAGGATGGGCGGATCGTAATGTGCAGATGGAGACCGAATGGGACACAACATAAAGAAATAAAGCAATAATCAGTTTGAAGAACAGTAGTAGTAGAGAAAGAGATGAAACATATTGAAGATGACATTCAATATTTACCTACAAGTACTGCTACTAGCGTCATATACAGTTTTGTAATGACCGGTCAAGTAGATACAGGCCTCTGTAATGAAAAGGAGACATGGGCAACATATAGAAGAGCAAACGGCGTTGAAAAACGTTAGTATTCAAGCCTAGTAAATTTTTGAAAGGACCATAGAAGAATAGTAACGGAGAGAAAACTTACGATGCTCCTGTCCCGCTTGCAAAGATAAAAAGGCAGTTACTATCCAAAAACGCCATCAAGAAGAGTTGTGAGTGTACGGCAAGATTACACTTATTAACAGTGGTATAACACATAGGACACAGAATAGAATAGAATACATAGTATTACCTTATAGAAGATGGATACGATACTTGCCAATCGAAAAAGGTGTTGAAAGTAGGAGGGGGGAGTAAAGTGGAAAAAGGGGAAGAAAGAAACAAAAAAGAGGTTTTGAGTAAAACGCGAAGCATAATAGAGAAACCGAATATGCAGACTTTGCTCCATCCATCCTCACCATGCATAGAAAGAAGAGTGCTTTGCGCGAGGACCCATCCTATGATATAATGCTCCCCCCCAAAAAAAAACCTGATTTCAAAACAATCCATCTTTCTTTCACTTACCAACATATATAAGTACTTCGAAAAAAGTAAATGAACAGCAGTTAGTAGATATTGTTTGAGTGCCGCATATTGAGATATTGTATAGATGTCTACCTTAGGAGATCGCAATGCTACCAGAGAGCAACGTAATGCAGAACGTCGGGCTGCTGTTGAGGAGGGGAATGCCCGGAACGTCGCGTTGGGGATGGAGGATCGTCTCCGAGCATTGGAGGCGCGAAACATGATGTTGGAGCAGCAGCTGCGAGGAATAGGGGATGTCGTCGCCAGACAGACACTGGCACAACAGCAAGCAGCACCTCCTCTTGCTGGTAACCCAGTTACTAACGGTGCTCCAGCGCAGGGAGCTCGAGTGGGTCGCTTGGCGGGCGTTTCTGTAAGAAAACTAAATGTACCTCTTCTGAAATACAGGTTAAGTAGCTGATTAATAATATCGTTTGATAATAGGGCGCGATCCGCCATTATCATCGGTCTTTGGGAGAGCATGGCTTCCGGTGAGATGACGATTATCGTTCCACCCACAATCGTACTGTTCGTGGCCGTACGATATCGTACATTCAGGGTCTTGGTCAGTACGACCTCACGCACGAGCAGCTGGCTGAAAAGCTCTATTACTTTTTCGGCAACACGCGTCGTTCGCATCGTCAGTCGGCTGTGCTTGCAGCACAAAGAAGAGTAGCGACTCGGCGTAATAGTCGTCGCCACACTGTAAGAAAAGAAAACTATCTATGCTAGTAGTATATGAACATGCATGTATTCTGACACAGAGAATAGAAACATAAGCGACGAGTGGATTTGTACCACCAGCACCAGGCCCAGCTGGAGGCGACTTACCCACGAGGGGGGGCATTGCTCCGATTGGAGTACATGTCTGAAGAGGAGACCGACGACGAGTACTCCGGTGAAGCTGGAAAGCGTGTGGTTGTGCGTAAGCCGCAATGGCGAAACGAGAGGGTAATTATTTTGAGCTGGTTCGACATGCTTCGACGTTGATTAAATATACTGTTGTAGGCAAACGCGTTTTTGCGCCATCTTGATGGATTGAAACCCGACGTTGACGCGAACAGATTGATAAGAGTGGATGGTGTTAGCACTACTACTCTGCCCAATAGTGCGCGAGAGCAATTGGAGGGTTGGGTAGTCGATGTTTAGTTGAGAAAACAAAAAAAAATTTGAAAAAGTTGGTTGCACGACTGTGTCGTGTGGGCAGGTCTATTTGCACACCCCCTCATGCACACCCCCAGTCACACCCAGGTAGGATTTCCGTTACACACACCCCGCTGACATTTCTTTCGTGCACACCCCTCACACCCTTTTGACTGAAAATTGTGCAAAATATTTTGGTCATGCACATCCTTTATTAAAGTTACAGTAATGCAGCTTATTCCTGAAGCTATGCGAACTTGCAATAAAGAAATGATCCAGCATAAAGTATATGCTTAGATAGAAATATATATGAATCACCTCTTTACCTATCATCATTGTATATGGGTATACATAGGACGGACAGTTTTATTATGTACAAATCCAGGAACATTTGATGTGATACAAACGCGCATTATTTATTAAAATTTCTACCTACCTCATTACTGCTCATTTAAACGCAATGTCAAAAACAATGACCTCAATTCCAGAAGAACTTAGCACTACATGGGATGGATTCGATGCCGCAAAGACTGCCTGCTATGTACTGTATGGGGCAAAGAAAATGGTGTCTCGTTGCGTACTATTAGAAGTAATAAGACGGGAAATAAGAGGAAGCTCCAGATTGCTTGCAAGCATTATGGTGAGCTAGTCAACAAGGGCGTATGTGAAGAGCAGAAGACCACGACAAGACAAATGGTTATTGTAGATGACGAGGGCACGGCCATCGCATCATCCAAGGGTAAAAAGATCGACACTCGTCAAAGGGACTCTCAGCGGTTTGGTTGCAAATTCGAAATAATCCTTCGTCCTTTGAACCAGACCAGCAACCAATGGCACATAGTCTCTTTCTATGATGGCGGTCATAACCATGAGTTGGCAAACGAGCTTTCGTCGTACCCTATGCAAACTCGATCACGATGAGGAGGTCGTTATGAAGATGGTACAGGCGCATGCAACCAACAAAGCTGTATTGTCTTATCTTGCCAGCAAGAACAAGATTGCTCATCCTAAGGACATCACCAATCTTCGTCAGAGCATCTTCAACAACGACCCAGATCATGCAATGTTCCAGCTAATCAAAAAGCTTCAAGAAGACGAGTACGAAGTCCAATGGAAAGCAAAACAAGAAGGCGACAAACGCTTTTTGCAGTCTCTCTTCTTTGCGCACAGATCGGCAATCGCACTCGCTCGCCAATTCCCGGACGTTGTTACCTTGGACGCCACTTACAAGACAAACAAGCACCGGTTGCCATTTATCAACATTGTTGGAACTGGAAATATTGGATATCCCCAATTGATGACTTTCTGCATTGCTGGCTGCTGGGTATCAGAGGAAAACAATGACAGCTACGATTGGGTGATTCGCAAGCTTCAAACTGTCGTTTGGCCACTTGATCAGGTTTCGTCCCCTGGTGTGTTTGTAACAGACAGCGAAACTGCTTTGACCGGTGCTCTCGACCGCGTTTTTCCAACGGCGAAAAAGATCCTATGCAAGATCCATATACGACGCAACTTCAGGGTCAACCTACGCAAGCTTTTTGATGTCAAGGACCATTACGAGGAACTCGAGAAAGCTATCAATTTTTTAATGGCTAGAGAGTATCAAGACAAGTTCAACGATATGCGATCCACGATTTCGAACGAGAAGCTCGAAGAAAAGGCAATGAAGATATATGAGGAGGCTGCTCAAAAAGCAAAAAGACCCGACGTTGTCATGGACTATTTGCAAAGGTGTGTAAAATTGAATAAGCACGGATTTTTTGACCACATGATACTTGGACTTAAACATGTTTTTTCGGTATACAGAAAGCTTGCTTCAAAAGACAAGTGGGTAGGCAATCGCCTCACTTATGTAAAGCATTTCGGAAATGACAGCACAAATAGAGCCGAAGGGACGCATGCCAACATGAAAAAGGCAATCATGTCCTCAAGTGGCAATCTCCTAACTGCCTTTACGCAAATTGACGAGTTTTATCGATTGAAGGTTTATCTCTTATAGTAATTATATTGATCCGTTAGTGACGCGGCTCTTACATGCTTTCTTCCTTATATTAGAATTTGAATTGGAAGCGCCAGATCGACAAGGAAAGTTTTGGCGGAAACTCGCATATCCCACCACAGCAAAAGCAGCGTTTGGCAGCTTTGGAACGTATAATTTCCAAGTTCGCTTTCTATGCCATCCGTGACGAGTTAACAGTCAATAATCCGTTAAAGACTGATCACTGCCAATGTGCAATCAAGTATCATTATGATATTCCGTGCTGCCATGTGCTTCCACCACAGGGTGAAATCCCCTTAAGCTTAATTCCCAGACGCTGGCACCTTTATCCTGAGAAAACGGCTTCTCAAGGTAGTCATGGCTGTTATGTAAAAGCTGTTATATTTGTAACGTACAGTAGCTGATTTTTGTTGTTATTAGGAGAACCAAACACAACAAGCAATAGCAATAGCAACATTTTGGCGATGACTGGTTCATTTACAGCCCCAAGCCTGGAATCGCAAATCGAAGGAGAGCTCACACGCCCCAACAATCTTGTACACCGCTTTCCAGATAACCAACAACGTGCAACTCTCCTCGCGCACCTACAATCTATCAATGATGATATGTTCATCGACGTTGAGCAGCTTCAGCAGCCAAAATCAATCCCCAAAAGCACCCAAAAACCATAAAGCAGCAGCAACAAGCGTGAGCTGATCGCTTTAGAGCATCAAGACTCTCAACGCCGAAAGAAAGCAAACACCGGCATTGGTCGTGATGCTGCAGCAATATGGTAAAGTTTTATGCATTAAGATGTATAGCCAATTCTTTATTTAAATTTTTAATATCTATAGGAACGGAAAGATGGAGCCAACAACAACAACAAATGAAGCAAACAACATGGCACTTACCATCCCTCCTCCTCCAAAAATTCGCTTTGTACCCAACCTCAACCTTGTTTGCAAATGGATCCCTCCATCAGCTGTTGAATTGGTGCATAATCCCATGCCAGACGGTAACTGTGGCTTTCGGGCCTTAGCTGTTGAGCTGTATAACACAGAGGAGCGATACATCGATGTCAAGACCAAGATGCTCGATCAGTACCTATCCAACGCCAATACGCTTTACCAATACTATGACAAGGGTCGTTTACTAAAAATACTCGATCCATATTCAAGTGAATGGTTCGTCTCGCCTGAATGCAGTCAAATTGCCGCTGATACGTTCGAAACGCCAGTTGTTATAGATGGCGCACAATCGCACATTTTCTTCCCTTTAACAACCAACCCAGTACACGCCAAGCGCACCCACCCGATCGTCCTCCAGCTTATTGGAAACCACTTCATACTCGTTATGACCAAAAACGACGCAGCTATCCAGTGGCCTGAAGTATTCCCTGAGGGTCGTGGACCACACAAAAGCATTCGCGATGATCCTTGGTATCCCCTTTTTGAAGATTCTTTTGAACGGTCTATTCGACCGTTTCCCAATTTCACGATTCCCAATGACGAAGAAGTGCATCCCATTCACGCATCTGATTCTGAGGGCGAAGACTTAACCACCTGTAACCGAAATAATTAATCAGCTACTTGACACTTGATCCTCTTACTTTTTCGCTACCTTTCTTACTTTCCCTGCCACTTTCTCTTTTTTATTTCTTTTTGCCAACACCTTATACTTAGACTAATAGACGAATCCTGTATCAATTTTCTTTATGCATACTGTCAGTCAAAAGGGTGTGAGGGGGTGTGCACGAAAGAAATGTCAGCGGGGTGTGTGTAACGGAAATCCTACCTGGGTGTGACTGGGGGTGTGCATGAGGGGGTGTGCAAATAGACCTGCCCGTGTCGTGTGGGTATGGGGTGGGCAAAACAAAAGTTATGCATGCAGCTGCTGTTGGGTGGGGTGGGGGGAATTTTTTTCAGTGGTTGGGGAGAACGACCCATCTTTTTCTTTTTTGCCACTTCTACTATCCACGTCATTCGCGTCTTTATCAATCCTCATCATGGCACAAACAGAAACATCACTCACTTTACTCACTGAAACACTCCAAGTGATAAGAAGCATTCCATCAGCTTAATGGTTCTTTAATTACTATTAAATGTTTCGTTTAAAACTTGTTAACAGCATGCGACTACCGTTCTCTAAAGTTACTAGCTAGACTTCACAAGTCCTGTAAGCCTATAGGGTGCGTATATACTTATAGCTAGTGCTTTTGCTTTGCTGCTTACATGTTGGTTTGCGAATTCAGCCCTAAATCTTCCTTTTTTTTGCAACTTAGGTAACAAAATGCTACCGCCAAGATATTATCGACGCGTGCATACAACACCACATGGTACTATTATAAACGCTAAGGTAACAGCAGAAACATGGAATATTGAAAATTTTTAGTAGGCAAGAAAAAAGCGAGTAAAAAGTTATAGTTGCTTATGCTAGCATCTTTTTTGCTAACGGAAGCACTACTGTTCTGGATTTGCATTTCTTTGTGTGCCCAGTTTTACAATAGCAACTTGTCCATATAAACGAGGAACAGGTACAATGCAATCCATCGCTTCACTTCGAAAACGGCTACACCACGTTTCAAGATAAGGATCCGTAAATCGGCGACCATCATTATCTCTGTGGATGCTGTACCATCGGACATATGCAAATACATGCTCTGTCTGCTGCCCACGAACGAACTGCACATGCCGAAAGAAAAATTGGATCTCGCATGGCCAGGCCATTGCTTCTCCGCGATCGTCTACGTGGCAGAACTTGAGCGTGGGCACCACGTCGCGATCTCGCTTCAGCACTGCGGTAAATCTGCCCCATCATCGTTAACGTCTTCATTTTCCAGTACTGGTTACTGACGAAAACTTGCCCATCACCAGCTTGGGTATAGTGAACGAGATGATCGTCATTTACAGCACGGTAAAATGCCAACAAGAAATTGTACAGTTGCTCAGGCATAAACGCTATCCGTCCATAATGCAAGGGGTATACATCTGGCGGCAGCGGCTCACTTCCTGTAACGTAGTGGATGGTTCCAACATCCGTCGACAACGCCAAAAACGCATGAACATCGAATTGACGCTGGACAACATCAGCTGCGCGTGGGATCGGGTGTACAAGGTCGAGAAAGCTGTTTAGGAAGGAGAAATGATGTTGATGGTGTTGGAAGAGGGCTTCAAACGATCGAACGAAATCGCGAGCACCAGTCTTCTGCAAGAACTTCTTCATGAACGTCATTTCGAACGAGTCCTTTTGGTTGGTGTCGATCTCCTTGAGGTATCCGTTATAGCGCTCAAACGAGAAGAGCCAGTAAGCGTATAACGGCCCGAAATCATTGATCGTTGCGGCCAAGTGCATATGAAGGTGCATGTTCGGTGTGATCTCCTCTGGGCCATATATCTGCTCGACACCAGTACAGAACTCTGTGAGAAGAGTATCTGCTACTGCAGTTTCGTCCACGGTAATTGATGGCTTAACCAGCAAACGACAAGCGTCGACAAACTTCAACCAGTTTTGGAGGTATCTTCTAGGAAGGTGGCCGTCAAGCACAAAAGGCGAGTATACGATGCACCACGACTTCCAATCATCTGCGGTCATGAATGAGAAGCCACTTTCGATTTTGCGGTGCAAGGCAACATAATCGGGAGGGAGAACAATACCGTCCGCGAGCACTTGCATCTGTTGAAGGTCGGTTCTGGTGAGGAGGTCTCGGTCAATCCAGACCTTTGCCATACGCTTTGTTGTGCCGAGAAACAAATTATGCATCGGGTCGATGATCGTGCAACGAACAGGATCAAAGTAGCCCAAACGGTGCAGCTCTGACCATCTCGTCCCATTTGCCCGTTCCAGTTCTCGTCGAGCCATCATCGTCTCAGCATTCCGCCATTGCTCAGCATAAGCCCGGTTGTCCTCCCGCGTTCGCAGCACCCAACTAGCAACGTCAAACCCGGAGTAGTCAATGTTGGTGGTGCCAGGGAAAACGTTGAATTGACGGACGCATTTGTGACAGGCGCAAAGGCTCGCATGCGAGGTGAAACCGCTTGTTTCCTTGCGGCAGGGATATCACAAGCATTGACGAACAACGCCAAGCGGACAAGTGTTCCCTGTGGATACTGGCACGTCCTGATGGTTTTACCGCCGTACCATTCCAACAATTCATCAACCAAGGGTCGAAGGTAATGGTTGATGTCAGATGTACTCGCTTCCCGTGGGCCAGGCATTACACCAAGAAGAATGAGGTTTTCTGACTTGTAGCGCTCAGATCGTGGTAGATTGTTTATGGACAAGTATATGGCACCGTTTGAATACGTGGAGTTCAGAAACGGGCCAAACCAATCTACGTTGAGTGTGAACAACAGTGAACGGTGCTGACTCAACAAACGGCCTGCCTTCACGATCACGAAACTCCCGCCACATGTCACCGTCGTAAATGTCAAACGAGTTATCAACAATTCGTCTACGGCTCCGCCATTCCTCAATCTTTGCCTCGAATCCAGCCGCAAAAAAAGCCTCTCAATAGTCGCAGACAAGGGCTGATAGGCATACTCTTTTATAGGCACCCAAAGATTACCGACAGTTTTGAACAATTCGTTGTCGCATAAACTGTTGTAGCGGATATCGTCGTTGGTGCATGTCCTTGGGCAATGAGGATCAGATGCAAGATATAGGCTGTGGCAACGAGAGCAGCACACATATTTACGCAAGTGATCGGTCAGTGCAGAGAAGCCAGTGATATGACGGAGAGTAGCAAGCGAGGTAGGGATGGAAAAGTTTGGCCGGAGATCACCAAGAAGTAGAACGCAAAAGTCGATGATGATGCATGACAAGTGCTCGGAAACGAAGTGTAATTGGAAAAGCACGAGGAAGAGAACGACAAGGACAAAGGGATGCGGATAATTATGAATTCCGGTAACAGGAGGAGGAGGGGGAGGACCAAGGTGAGTGTCTTCGGTTTATTTTTGGAAAAAAAGGTTGTAAGTACCGTGTAGTTCAGAGCTCTTCTATTTGATTCAATAAAACTGCCTTTCATAAACCAACCTGCGTCAATGGCGGCTGCCTCACTATGCATTTCGCCCCCATCATTACCGAACTCAACATCAGCAGCACTTATGACAAGATCATTGTCATTTTGCTCTCCATCGGCAACTTCATCCTCAACTGCGAACACATTATCCTCGGCAGAAAAAGGGACATGAAGACTTGAAACGACGTCTACATTACATAATAACGATAAATGACTTATTCGCACATCTATTACACTAACAATATAAGTCTCATACCAGGGGAGGAAGAATCGACCACCACATCATCATCCATGTCCATATCAGTATCGTCGCCTGGCCGCAACGGTGATGGAGTTGAGCTTTGGCGCAAATTGGCTTCAATATTGGCTACAATGGCACCCACTAGTAGATATACAAGATACATTGATAAACTCAATCTTCGGGATGCGTGTAAAACAAGTACCATTGTGTGAGTAACTCTGTGAAGCACCATTTAAAACGCGCCGCTGATGATATTCGTGCGTTCTGCTTGGCACCATTTGGAAGCCAGTGTTGCTATTTGCCCTCGAGCTCACTGGACAGAAGCACGCAACTAACAATTCGTTGCGATTGAGGTCCATTGTGCCAAAAAAAAAAAAAGTGGAGATTAAGAGCAAGTCGAAGTGTCCAGTAGTAGTACAGAGCCCCTCTTATATTTTAATACATCTGTATGCTTCTACATATCTTCTACCATAACACATTATGCACTTCCTACTTTGTGTTTTTTCTATCACATGTTACACTCTCTGTAATGATACACATTTACACTAAAGAGTCGGGGATATGGTTTTTGCATAACAAGGTATAAATAATATTGGGGACCATGTCTATATCAACGTTGTAACATGCATAACTAAAACAAAGACGAATGTGTGAACCAAAAAAGCGGATGTCCTTTTACGTACGTAGTGATAAATAATATTTTGTCGATAGAGCCAACAACTGAGGCACCACGCGTACTTTCAGTAGTTCATGAACGTAATTATTATTATTCCTCGAGTCGTTTTACAAAGCAGAGAAAATGGAAGGCCAAAGAGGAGAAAGTTCATGTAAAGCATCAACACGCGTACATACATGTTGTACACACTGTATTGTCTTATGTATCGTGAACATTTCGCAGATGAACAGATTGTCGATGAGCTCTTTGCCAAGGTTGACGAATAACTGATTGAATCCAGGTGTGTTAATTGGGACATTATATATTGGCGTCAATTAACAGACTGCGCCTATAGACCCAACTTTGAAATTGGTGATCTTGAATGGTATGGTATGGTTTTGTAGTTTGGGTGAATGTATGGGAGAAAGCCAACGCGGGTCATGTTATGGTCCTTCATATTGATCACTTATACAGGAAGTTGCTGCTTTATCCGAAAGGAAACTATCAAACCTCTTTTGTCCCATGTACCTTCAATGGGAAGGGGATAGATCAAGACAAGGGCACAGCTCAGACGACAAGAAAGATAGTTATGCATGCGCTCAATTTGCGATTTGGTTATCCCATCCGCACTACTAATTATGTAAGCTATGGTAATGGATACTACTGCTCTTCAAGTTCGTTCGCTACATCGACCCCATGTATATGTGCATCTCAACTCTTATTCGCTTTATTAGCTGTTCGTCATAGGTTTACCTCAGAAGAAGACAATTGGGGTTTCTCTCGTCTCGTCAACTTTGATCGTATATATCAGCGTGATGATGAAACGAACGTGCTCCGTTACTAACACAGGGTCAAATATGGGTAAATGCTATTGTGCGCGTATTCAAGGATCCAACAAGCTTGCTGTGGCATGATTTCATTAGATAAGAGTGGATATATTGAAGCAGGAATTTGATCCTCACACTTTGCTCATTTTACTTATTTCCTTTCTTTTGATGCTATAGCTATGATTCAAAAAAAAAATTGATCTCGTAGGCATGGAAAATGCCGGATTTTCAAGATACCTCAATGTTTTATTGCAGCTAATTTTCCACACCAAAATTTTTGAATGAAGCACCCGCAGCAGAAAAGAGCATTCTCGCAGAACTACAACTATTTTTCTTTCATTTGCAATCCTCCCCTAAAGCAGTAGGTACTGTAAGGGAGAGAATATGTACATACCCACTTTGTCTAGCATCGCTGATTTTCCCGCGCGCCACCTCCACAGTACCGTCGTCGCTAAGTACCGTTACATGTACACCAGCTCGTCGATTTATGATGTCGTTTCTAGGCGATGTCACTTGGAGATAAACTTGCCGACTACTCCAGGCATCCAAAGCTGCATAGTGTACGTGCTCGTCAGTAAGTCGACCTTCCCAGTTGCCTTGTTGTAAATCCTTGGATAGACGATGTTGTACAATTGTTGCACACATATTGCCAGACTTTTGATCCAGTAATTAGTTTGCATTTGTACTCGTTGCATATTGTCAACAGGTCCACGACAATGGATGCTTGAAGGTCATTGAATTGTTGAGGAGAAGTTTGTGAAAGCCGAGTGATATCATTTTCGATGTTACGCCCAACCTTGATGATATCTTTGCGATTTAAGCAGCGTCCAGATAGCGTGTGGCAGATGATGATATGGATCAGCGACTATACGTGGATGAACGTCAGTACGAAGAGATTCGATCTGTGTTTCAAAAATCTGTTTATCGGCCTCGACTTTGTCAGTATGACAAAGGATTTCTCGGTGACGATGGCCATGGGCAGTAAGACTTTGTAGCATGGCTAATCGCAAAAATTAGTTTCGGTTACTGTAATGCATCAGGAAATAAGCTACAGCCACGGAAAATTTGATTTTCGTTATGTTGTAACAACTTTATCTGTACCTTAGTGTTTATGTGATCATGAGTAAACTATAGCATTTTGCACCCATAATTAACCCTCTTTGGACAATACAGGAAGAATGAGCCTATAAGAGCTAACAGTTAGGAAGAAGAAGAGGCACCTGCGTTCGTGATTTTGAAAAGCAACACTTCTCAGTATGATATATTCACTTCTTTTAATGAGATTCGTCAGCTCAAAAAGGCGGTGCCTTATCCATTTCTTCTATATCAATTGAATTGTTGTGTTGTATCGTTCAGCAGTGTAGTGGACACGTAGTAATTGGATTTTTGAAGTTCAATGCCTTGGTTGTAAAAAAAATTCTTGGACCCTTTGTTAGCGGACCAACGGTGAGGCGAAAAGAGGGACGATTGAGGTTACACAAAAGAAGGGACTGGACCAAGATTTGCATTAACTTCGTTTACGGCAAGTTGTACCATCGACTTTCCCACTCTTTCTTTATACACCTTCAATCTGCCTCTTTTAATATGATTAAATGATCATAGAGTTTTGTTTTGTGATGTTTTAAAATTTTATAACAGCTAAGATATATTTCATAGCGCCAACGATTATTATGGAACATGTGCTTATAGTATTTTTGCTGGCACTAGTGGATTAGTTTGTCTTACCCACTAGATGATTTGAGACTATAAACGATTATAGAGGAGCTGCGCTGAATCAGTTAAAGTCATAATCGCAACAAGGACTTGTACCCACTCAATACTGACATGTTGTCCGCGACTTCGTGTTGGTAGCAATATAATCGACATATGTGTACGAATCACATTTTCTAATCAGGTACTCAACTTGATCCTACATCATCGAGCCAAGAATAATGAGAAATCACAAATTTGTATCGTTTATAATGTTGGTTTTAATCAATGAACAAATTTTGCTAACTTGTCTCTAATTATAGTCTCAGCATCACCAGCAATACGGCTCACGAGCTCCTCACAAGTTGGTATATCGTTGATGAGGCCCACGGCTTGTCCTGCGCTCCATATACCATGGTCTTTGTCGCCATTATCCAAAGCCTCTCTTCCGCGTACGCCAGCGACCAGCTCCTTGATATCTTCAAACTTGACACCTGGATTCGCTTCACGGCGATTAACTTCAAGTGCCACTTCATTCTTGAAAACACGCGCTGTGTTACGGAAAGGTCGATATAATAGCGCAGTCGAGCGCTCATCAGCTTCAACAATAGCCTCCTTAATGTTCCTATGTATAGGAGCTTCCTCTGTGCACATAAATCGAGTACCCATGTTGATTCCTTGTGCACCGAGTGCCAATGCGGCCGCCAGACCCCGTCCATCAGCGAATCCACCCGATGCGATATATGCTGTGTCGAGCTTCTGTGCAGCTTTGCTTAAAAGGATCAAGCCAGAAATATCATCTTCGCCAGGGTGGCCAGCACATTCAAGTCCATCAATCGATAGCACATCGACACCCATCTTCTGTGCAGAAATCGCATGTCGTATAGCAACGCATTTGTGAATAGTTTTTAAACCAGCACCTTTAAACATGCGAACATACTCGCGTGCTATAAAATTACCACATTTTGCTTGTCAGAGAAAATGTGTCTCCTTTTTCAGGGTTTCTTTGTTGCGATTGTTTTCTTTGCTTACGATTATTTCCAGCGGTCTCGACAACAGGCACACGCTCTTCTACGATTACTTTGGCATATTCCATATATGGAGGAGGGTTGATAGCTGGCAGGATGGTCAGGTTCACACCAAATGGTTTTTCCGTCATTTCGCGGCACCGCCGAATCTCTTTTCTGAGTTCTTCAGGAGTCGGCTGTGTCAATGCTGTTATGATGCCAAGAGCACCAGCGTTTGAAACTGCCGAGGCGAGTTCGGCTCTGCCAACATGAGTCATGCCACCTTTACATGAGAGATGAAGTGTTGTCAGGAACAGCAGTACGAAAAAGCGATTCCTTTCTAAAGCTTCAAAGCGCGTCCCCAAACTTCAAATAATTGTATACCTTGCACAATGGGATGTTTAATGCCGAGAATTTGTGTTAATCGTGTAGCAATAACCATAGTGGTGAGTGTGGTTCTGGTAGTTGAAGGGTGTCGTGAATATATGGGTCAAGTTGTCATTTTTAGCATGTGGGATTTTCTTAGTCAGCATAACAATGCTGGGGCAGTTTCAAAAATGGCCTTTAGTCTTTTGTCAAGTTTATTGAACCCTAAAATACATAAACAATGAAAGTGACAGCAGCCTTGCAAACTTGTCGGAACTGTGGTATGCTTTTGGAGAACGTAGCCGTCTTGGCGATGTCTTTGTGGTTAGTATGTAACTTTTTAAAATTGTTTATACGAGTAGTCAGTCGCTAGCAGTATCACAGCAAGCTGTTTTTAATGACACATCTGAGGCCTAAGAAAAAGGCTGCAATGAGTCGAAGCACAAGCACACTGCGCCCGTTACATGTAGTCAGCAGGTACCTGTTGTTCTTACTGATTTTATAACATATATTGGTAAGTAGCATAGCTTGGGCAACCAGAATTCAGTCGGTCGAAAGTGCCGATTCCTGAACAATTATATTGACGATGAGGAACCGTAACTATGACATTTCTAATGATGGCGTAACCTTAGTATGTGTCTGGCTGAGCGTAATGATCATTTGCCACTTACTTAATCAGGCAATTACCTATGTCTATGACAGTAGTGATACATGTCGATTACTTAGTACATATTGTCATATATTTGGTGAAAAGGACATTCGGCAGCAATCTAATTTCTTGTATGACAGGCCTTTTTTAAACGCTACAGCGTCTTTTAGCGCTGTTTTATGTAGGTGGTCAAAGACAGTAAGAGATGTCAACTAACATTTTGGGCAACAATAGGTGACAAAAAGATATTGGATTTCATTAATAGCACAGTTACTTGCTCAGTAGATGACTTCCACATCAAGGATAGCTCGTACTAGGCGATCACTAACTCAATTAAAGGTTCACTTGTAATTTCACAGTGCCATCTCATTGACCTTTATCCATGCCAAAACCAATTTGTACATAAAAGTCAAGTATTATGTAGTCTTAACTAAGCACTTCATATGTGTTAGTACCGGATGTGTATCACAGATTTCTATAAAGGCACATAAAGATGGCAAACGCACTGTGTCACGTAAGATATTCACGGGGTGGACCATGCTACTGCGGGTAAGATTTGACAGTGGTATGCGCTGGTGAAAGCTAAGAACGTGGTTCGTCCATTGCGCAAAATATGTCGCGCAGTATATTACTGCGGCCGACAGTAGTGAAACGCGCCTGATAAGACATAAAAGAAGTTGCTGCCAGTTTCGTCGGCAATTTATTAGAAGTAGTAATAGTCCGCACTGTAGTAATAGCTGTTGGAAAGATCATCGCCGATGAGTCACGGTGTTAAAACATGATTTACAATAGCACTTTCTCAACGGGTCAACAAGGAGCCACCCGGATCTGTGTAAAATGGGCCGAGGAAGGGGGCTAATATTTGAGGGCAGTCAGGTGCTTATATTTCTCCAATACATTTGGCTCAGCGCAGTTCATACTGCGGTGAACCCCACGTCTTTTTCTTTCCCTTTTTATCTTTCAGTATGGCTCTAAAGCGCATTCAGCGAGTAAGCTTAAGCCCAAAATTATTGTTGGTGTTATTTGCTGATTTCAATTGTGTATTTGCTATTAGGAACTCGGAGACCTAACCAAGAATCCACCTCCAGGCATTAGCGCTGGTCCTGTCAACGATGACTTGTTTAAGTGGGAAGGTATGGGCACAAACTTCTTTTAAAATGGGCTAAATCGGTGTATGTTGCTGCTTGATTTTACAATGGCTAAAACTTGTTGGTTTTTTTTCTCTACCAGGCTCAATAGCAGGTCCAGTAAGTAGTTTTTTCTCTCTTTCTTTTCGTGATGCGCAGCATGCATAGTACGTCAATCTAATGCTTTCGACAGGTTGACAGCCCTTACAAGGGGGGTACGTTCAAGCTTGATATAAATTTCACTGCGGATTACCCATTTAAACCGCCCACTGTAAGTATTATGTGGCCCCGTTCTTGCTCAGTGCAGTTGCATGTATATTTTTTTTCTTCATTGCTGACGGTTTCACGACATGGGGCGGGATGGGCTCACGGGAACAGGTCAAGTTTATCACAAAGGTCTATCATCCCAACATCGATGACGACGGCTCAATCTGCGTTGATTTGCTTAAAGCGGATGTATGGAAGCCAGCCACACGCGTTTCGCAGGGTATGGTATTGATCGATTTGAGCTAAAGTAGCGTGGTGAACTGACCAACTCCGGCTAAATAGTTCTCCAAGCAATTTCCATGCTGTTGGAGCATCCCAATCCGGATGATGCATTGGTGGGCTCCATTGCCGAAGTTTACAATACCAATCGTGCCAAGTACAATAAAACGGCAAAGGACTACACGAAAAAGGTAATGAAATGATGGGTTTTCCTTCTTTCCTGGCAATGTGCTTTTGATTTAATCATGCTCTCTGATGTTTTCTGTTGCTTATCCTAGCACGCCATGGCATAAACCCAACAGAACAGGCACAAAAGACCTGAGCGCCGTTCCACCACATGTCTTTCTTTTCCTTTTGCAGAGACCATCTCGTCTGTTTGAATCAATTCAACGCGCAGCGTTTGTAAATACTCTATATGAGCTACCCTCATTGCAATACAAATTTGATTTTTTCAATATTATGTGGCGTTTCATGTGGTTCTTGAGCGGGGTGAGGATTTTTTTTCTTGACTTGACAACTTGTTGCACCAGCACCTAATGGCCGAACCGTAAAGATCGTTGATAATGCAAACACTTTTGACCTCTTATCCGTCTTAAATCCTCACACTCTGATATCTTAGATCTAGTAAAAAGAAACATTTGTCCGCGCATACGATCCCTGGCACACGAGTGGCCAATCGCACCGAGATCTTTGACGATGAAGATGAAATGGCCAACTCTGTAAAAGCTAGCGATTCACAAAGAATGGAAGCACTAATGCAACAGCTTATGGGCACTCCTTTTGACGTTTCTGACGATACAAATGGTAAATATATCGTCATATGCAGGAATTTGGGCTGGGGAAGGAGCTCCTGTAAAGATGAATTATTTGACGTTTTTTATCCTCCCACCATAGCTGCTGATGCAGAAGAACCGAAAGAAAGCGAACAAGAAGAGAAACAAGAAGAAGCATTTGCATTTCGGCTGTTCTCTAGCAAACCTGTTGCTCAAGTCAATATTAAGGAAAAGGACGATGATACGGCGGACATGTTGGCAGAACTAGCAGCAAAGCAGCAAACCGTGGATTTTGAACAAGAAAATGAACCGGATTTCATTGAACATATTCAAGCAGCAGCTGTCGACTACAACGATCTTCTTGTACAGTCTAAACAGCCGTACTACGCCATGCAATATCCTAAACGTGTCACTCACATACCTCTCGATCAAAAGCAACAACAGCCAACCAAGAAGCATCGAAAAAGCAAAAAGCGACGAGACTTTGAGAAGGCGGTACGAGAGGGACGGATTCATGTACAGCCTAATATGCGCAATCCAGCTACACTAGGAGGCTGGTCGGGCTGGCCAGGTCATCGCACCAGATGCCATATCATTTCAGACTTTTCAAATGATATCATGAAAATTCCCAGGAAAAATGCACCGTTTGCGGGTAGTGGTCGTGGCGGAAGAGGCAGCTTTAGGGGTCGTGGACGGGCGAGATAAAGTGATTGTTACCATGTACATACTATTTGATCTATGAAAGAACTATTTTTTCTATCTGTTTTCGTTGTGTGACTATAATGATGCGGGTCGCTCACACAGATACAAAGGTTATTTCCATGCTTAGAATGCTGGTGCTACTGCGCAAGGTGAAATCCACCAAGTGATCATTTTGACGTCAAAGCAATACTAGCTTGCCGACACCATCCATAATGGTGCGTGCTTATAAAATAACTTAGGGCAGTAATATACAGTGTTTTATTCAGAAGGCTATTTAGTACACAACCGCTTGAGTGTTATTTTGGACAGAGGCATGACTGAGCATTGTATAAAATAAGTTACTTCGAACTACAAACATTGTGGTCTTTACATCACAGCTCAGATGCTGGTTGTTACTGCTCCGAAAAAGCGATCTATTTAAGACATGGATACGAATGGACGCTCTTCATCCTGCTTGTACATCCCGCACATGATATACTAACAGCAGCACCGAGTTGAAAGTAAGTTAAAGTTAGTTAAATCATAAAGAAAAATGTGTCATCGTACCGCGCACTTCCAGTGTTTGCAAATTTCACAATTGCTTGTTCAGTAGTCCTATTATCATTTCAGAACATCCATCACCCCACTCAAGCCCTTTGGCCTTGATCCACCAAAACGAGTGTTCTCGCTGAAGCATTTCACTGCTAATGTTCAACGTGGGATACATCAATGGTATAGGCACTCTAGGGTTAAGCAGCACCTTTGAGCTAGAACTTGTCGTACAGCATTGTCCGTTCACCAATCACAGAGAGTGTGTTTAGGAATTGAATCATTTTATTTTTACACAAAAAAACCATAGGCCTTCTTTAAATCTTTTTTATAAGCAGTAATAAATGCGCCGGAATACAGAAGAGATTCATAATACTAGGTCATTTATTTCTTGCCAGCCTTCTGGGCAGCCTTGGTCACCTTGCCAGACTTCTCAGTCTTGTCGACGGCCTTGATGACACCGACGGCAACGGTCTGACGCATATCACGGACGGCGAAACGGCCAAGAGGGGGGTACTCAGTGTAGGCTTCAACGCACATGGGCTTGGAAGGAACCATCTTGACGATGGCGGAGTCACCAGACTTGACGAACTATTATATCCACAACAAAAATGACATTAGCAAACTCGAGCACTACAAACGTTTTCCCAACCAACTCAATCTAGCAATAGGAACTAATTTCTTACCTTGGGGGCATCTTCCAACTTCTTACCGGAACGACGGTCGATCTTTTCCAAGAGCTCAGAGAACTTGCATGCAATGTGAGCGGTGTGGCAATCCAAGACGGGAGAGTAACCAGCACCAATCTGACCAGGGTGGTTCAAGACGATAACCTGGGCGGTGAAGGAGGCAGCTTCCTTGGCGGGGTCGTTCTTGGAGTCAGAGCAGACGTTACCACGACGGATATCCTTGACGGAAACGTTCTTGACGTTGAAACCGACGTTGTCACCGGGAACACCTTCAACGAGCTGTTCGTGGTGCATTTCGACGGACTTGACTTCAGTGGTCACGTTAGCAGGAGCGAAGGTGACGACCATACCGGCCTTGATGACACCAGTCTCGACACGACCGACGGGGACAGTACCGATACCACCGATCTTGTAGACATCCTGGAGGGGAAGACGGAGGGGCTTGTCGGAGGGACGGACTGGGGGATCGATGCTGTCGATGGCTTCCAAGAGGGTCTTACCGCTCTTGGCACCAGCCTTGGTTTCCTTGTTCCAGCCCTTGAACCAGGGCATGTTGGGGGACTCATCCAACATGTTGTCACCGTTCCAGCCGGAAATGGGGACGAAGGGAACGGACTTGGGGTTGAAACCAATCTTCTTGATGAAGGTGGAGACTTCCTTGACAATTTCGTTGTAACGGGCCTCAGAGTACTTGGTCGAGTCCATCTTGTTGATGGCGACGATGAGCTGACGGACACCGAGGGTGAAGGCCAAGAGAGCGTGCTCACGGGTCTGACCATCCTTGGAGATACCAGCTTCGAATTCACCAGTACCAGCAGCGATAATCAAGATACCGCAATCGGCCTGGGAAGTACCAGTGATCATGTTCTTGATGAAATCACGATGGCCAGGGGCATCAATGACAGTAACGTGGTACTTGGGAGTCTCGAACTTCCACAAGGCGATATCGATGGTGATACCACGCTCACGCTCGGCCTTGAGCTTGTCAAGAACCCAGGCGTACTTGAAAGAACCCTTACCGAGTTCAGCGGCTTCCTTCTCGAACTTTTCGATGGTACGCTTGTCAATACCACCGCACTTGTAGATCAAGTGACCGGTAGTGGTGGACTTGCCCTAAAGTAGCAATGAATTAGCACCGTTTTCAGATGAAACACTCATTAAGCTCAGTTTGAGCATTTTCACAAATCACCATTTCCTCATTTACTTACAGAATCGACGTGACCAATGACAACGACGTTAACGTGAGTCTTTTCCTTACCCATGGCGACTATAATACCGCAGATACAATGAGTGATGGATGTTTCTGGCGTATGGATGGATGCTTTTGACGGATGGATATATCAGCTTACCTTTTCAGAAGAGAGAGAGAAGGTTTCTACAGTGGCAAACCTGTGCTGCCGATTTCACTTACGCACTCTCAGTGTGACTACTAAATTTTTAGGGCACCAGACGCTCAGCTGCGGACAGCTATCCTGGGCTTACATTTTGGCCAATCAGAAGGCTGTATAAGAATCCTTAAAGCAGCCAATGACAGCTCTGAATAAGCTTTTATGTGTAACACTTCAAAATACTGGTGCATGACATTGCTGTAATTTTAACTTGATCGCGTCGTATCACCATCATGTACCATTGTAGTGTCTCTAGTTGAAAGAACCAATATTCATAATATCAACGACATTAATTGCAGGGGTTACAAAGGGTTACAGGTGCAAGGACATTACTTTCATGCAATGCCATTTGTTTATACCAAGGTCCTTTATTTTATATTGCGTAATGAATTTGCGCATAATTGATACACGATTTATCACCTACGTTTTGTTTGATCACGGATAGAATGTTTGTATGGTAGACTAAATAGTAGTATGCTCTGTCAAAAGAATCAGCGTTAAAGATAAAGCGATCCCTTTGTGTGCGATAAAAAGGAGTCCATTCTCTATTTAACCAGTGGTCATTGATGAAACATGCTGCTGACGACACTAGTGGAACCTTGTGATTGATATGAGATCAAAAAGATTATAAAAGTAGCATACTGCACGACTCTCGAGACGTTGGCTTTTCTTCCTGCTTTTCTTCGCGCTTGCCCCGCATCTTTTTTTTTGAATTTTGGCTTTTTGTACGTATGCATTCATTAACATTCTGTCATTGCAGTTGCTGTTTGATCGTCACGATCGTGATTCTTTATTTGCAACCTGGTCTAACATTCTTTTCGATTTTTCTCTAAATTTCTGTCTCTCTCGCTCTGCTTGCTCTGTCTCTGTCTCTGTCTCTGTCTCTGTCTCTCTCTTTCTCTCGGGCACTGACCTGCACAGGGTAGCGTCATGTGAGTTGTGCTTTTATGCTGTGAAGCTGTGTGAGAAGTTGTCATTCGTGTGAGAATTATCAGTTCTGATAAATTTCTTCGTTTTATAATGTTGCATAGCCCACTAGTAAGGAGCACGGCTCTGGTTGAGTCCTGCGTTGCCCGGCGGCGCCTTCACTCAGGTAAGTGCACCTGGCACGATGACAATTTCTTATCAACGACTAAACCCTTTTTGTATTACCGTATAGTGAGGATGACGTACCCTGTAAGCAGTGTACGTAGAAAGCCGTAAGTACTCTTGGGTATTTTTATGGGTTGTTGCTTTTTTATTCCAAATTACTGTTATTAAGCCCAGACATGTCTTACAGGCCCTATCCTTGTCGTTTCCGTTCTCAACAGTGTAGCTGTGGATTTTTCTAGTTTCGCAAGAACAATATCAACAGAAATATATCATTTTATTATACGGACAAACCGGTACCTTCACATGACCTGCTATATCGATTACTACAGCTTGTCACGCAATGCAGTCATAGTGCTACCCAACATAAAGTATTACCACTCTGCGCTTCATTTTTGCAGTGTATTTTTTTAAACTATCCCCTTACTTTGCTTTCGCATTTGCTCTGAAAATGAAATGCTGGTAGACGCGTGGATATGAACATGGTCAGTCATGATTGCACCCATTCGTCCTGCTTAGTATCTAGTCTATATTCGTGAGATGAGCTGTTTTCTTTAACTTTCAATTGTATTCGTTATCGTGCTATTGGTTTTAACATGGCTAAGAATTTAAAGGAAAAAACTTCGCTGTGTTCAAGATCGAGGCAGGTGCTGATATGTACAGGTCTTTTCGTTCCTACGACATACCGTTGATGCACCGACATACTATACTTCTTATCAAGACTCATTGATTTACAGCTCTCAGAAAACATACTGGTTACCACTCTCTTAGAGCTGGAATCCATGCAATACCTTGTCAGTAGGAGACGTTTTGTAACAGTAGCAGGTCATTGGTTGCAATTAACGAAGTCAATCAGCGCAGCCAGCAGGATTCTGCTGAGTTTCAACACTTGCCCTCAAATCCGTCAGCGAGGGGACGCGTACGCAACACACAACTTCAACTTATACCATGGACGCATTTCCATCGCGCTGGGGCAAGCCTCGCAACGAAAACATTGATGAATACAACACTGTTCCACTCCACAAGACTTTACCAGACAATCTTGCTCAGTCTGCATATGGACCAGTCACAAGAACACAGTAATTGTCGCTCTTGAATAATTTGCTCTTTGATACTTCAGTTGATTAACAATTCATTTCGCTCTCCTGCTTTTGATAAAATAAAATTAGACAACCATTGGTTACAGGTACCTCAGTTATTGCCTTGAAATACCGTGATGGTATTATGATGGCTGCAGACATGCTCGGTAGGTGCTACAGCTTTGTCTGTAACAGAACGATCGTTTCTCCAACAACAGACGCTGACAATCAATCTATACAGGATCGTACGGCTCTCTCGCTCGATTCCGCGATATTGAACGATTGATGCCAGTAGGCGATTTTACTATCGTTGGTGCATCGGGCGATCTCTCGGACCAGCAGTATATTCAACACGTCTTGGAGTCGCTCATGTAAATTATATTCTCAGTAATTTGCACATATATGAGGGTAATGATTGGAGCGCTTACGTAGTTATTGTATCTTTCTCCCGTCTTCGCAGGGTCAAGGAGCATTGCCATGACGACGGCCATGTTTTGGGTACACCACACATATTTGAATATCTTTGGCGGATGATGTACAGTCGACGATCCAAATTTAATCCGCTCTGGAACGCTCTCATCGTCGGTGGTTTGCATAAGGGCGAAAAGTATGTGGATATACGGTGGATCAATTATGCTGTATATGTGGTTTGCTTATACGGTGTTTACCTCTCCTTAAATATAGGTATCTTGGATATGTCGATCTGCGAGGCACCACTTATCAATCTTCTACCATTGCTACTGGCTTTGGTGCACATTTAGCACAGCCCATCCTGCGAAAGCGTGTTGAAGGCAGAGAAAATGATCTCACTGAGGAGGAAGCGATCGATATTATCAATGACTGTATGCGCGTCCTGTTCTATCGCGACGCCCGGTCCATGAATAAGGTATTATTTCGATTTTGCCTTTTGATAACCTCGTCCTTTCCATCAGAGAATACTGATCAGCTTACTCGTACACCTATAGTTCCAAAGAGCAACAATCACAGAAGCAGGTGTCAATGTCTCCGAACCTTACTCTGTGGATACCGAGTGGTCTTTTGCAGAAAAGATACGGGGATATGGCGCCTAAACCAAATTTGTTTCTTTCTTTTTCCTTTCCCCAACTTTATCCACAGTGTAAATGCAAAGTTATAAAAAGAAACATCCAATTCCATCAGTGATTCGTATCGCATCGGTCGCTATAGTTGTTGAAACATGGTGCACTAATATTACCGTAGTATTAAAAGTGGCTTTATGGATTATCATCGAAAGTGGACCTTACCCTTATCAACTAATCTCGCATTTAAATAATCAAATAGATTTTGCTTCGCTTTTCTTTCTAAAAATTTAGTCTGCAGGATGGTAGTTATTTCGAAGTATTAGCAAACGAAGAGCTAAATACAAATTATACTTATGTTGGACGGCGACAGTTCTATTTGCACAAAAGGATCTACATTATCATCGTGGCTCATAGCACTTTTGGGAAACCTTTTTTATACAAATACACCTCTAATATGTTGTATTTTCTCGTTGGTAAAATAAACTGTCCCTCAAATATCAAAATACTTCACGCTACGTTAAATAATTATGCTGGAAAACACAGTTAATAAGAATATTACAACAATAAGGATTGTGAAAGTCTTAACTATATGCCGAATAAATTTGATCGAACATTATACATTTAGCATTTACACAAAGTTTATTCTTTACTATATTCTACTGCTGTTTTTAAGGAACCATCACTCGTTGTGACCAGTGCGATTTTGTCTATAATAGTTTCTCCCGCACGAAAATTACACATTCCAAACATTCATCTTTTTTGACTCTCAGCGGTAGCCGGACACGAGCAAAAGTATTACGCAAAGACCACATACCACATTCGATAACTTGGCGGTTCCTTGTGATGGCAAGTATTGGTATTCTCCTTTATAACCTTTTGGATCTTATTGTTATGATCAATAGTAGGGATTGCCGGTTTGGTCAGGATAAAATACGGAGTGGAGTTTTGTTAAGTAAAGATCATATACCAGTTTTGTTACGTTCACGTCATGATGTGACCCACGGCGATTACTATGTTTATAAAATCACGTATATTCCACGTTCCTGAGCTTCATAACTACATTTGCATGAAATACCTCACCTAATTTCTCAGCTAGAGCAAAAAAAAACACGTAGGATACTAGACACGTACTTTTCCGTACGTTATAGTATGCGTTTTACTCTTATAATGTCTGGATTTCCTTTCCATCTTATGTGATCACTATTTCCTTAAACTATCTTGTCTAATTCCAAATATGTTTGACATGAGGCTAATATTTACTGCTGTGATGATGTAGTTTACGTTAGCTTTTTTTTGTAAAGAAGGACCTTATAAAAGCTTGGACAATTAATAAGATTCGAAATTCAAGACGAGATCCATAGTTCTCATCGGTAGTTGAAGCAAGCCGAAATGATCTTCTTATACGACGAGCAACTGAAAAGTGACCTCGTACAACCAAAATTGCGAGAACCATTGGTTCACATCTTCAAAGATCAGCTACGACAAAATAGTCCATGGACCCATGAGAAAGCAATACAGATATCATTTCCGCTATTATGAAATTAATCACACTCCATGTAACAGTGATGTATTCTCATAAACGGATTGGGACAATAAGTGGTAAATCGAAATAAACAAAGACAAGTAAGTCGTTTGAGAATGGATTATATTCAAAAGATTGAACGAAGTACAATATCAGCTATATAAACTATCTTCTTTTATATCTAAGTTATATGAAGGATTCATATTTCAATCCAGCTAGGTACATGTGCGCAACCGTGTCCTCCCTTATTGCATCCCAGTGCGGTAAAGAGAAACTTTCTATCAAGACATCTATCTGTACCGGATCTTAGTTTACCACACAATGAACAATGGGCATCGACCGCTTTGATAGTCAGAGGAGTACAATTTTGAAACTGAAATGGATAATAAGACAGATAAGTATTCCTAGAATGATTTTTAACTCTGACACTAAAAAACCAAGCCCATTTCTATTTTGGTTATTAAGGCAGGGACTTCTATTCACCGCGCGAAAAGTCCAATATCAAGGGCTTTTAAAAGACCTTGATATTTGTATATAAAGAGGCAAGGTGTGCCCCCAAAGAAGTTGGGGGGTTTTCAGAGAGTGGATGCGGTGGTTATGCATGAAGTTTCTGTTTGTATATATAAACTTACTATATTGGTTTAAAAAGCTCCCAGTATATGCAATAGCTGCAAGAACAGAACTTCATGTTAGTTACTCAATACATCGGATGAAGCACTCCGAGTGTATGCTTTCGTTACAAAGAGAAGTCTTTTATGAATTTTTTTTCACGTACACCAACATGCACCATTCCATGTACCTAAAAAAAAAGTAACGGGTCTCGCACTACCACTGTTCTGCATCTTCATAATCCCCTAACAGCCCTTGCTTCAAAAGATCATGTGTACTTTTCATACTGCTCTCTTACAAACATATGCAAAGTGCTGAAAAATGCCACTCTTGTATATATATTTTGATGTCATACTGAAACCAGTTGGATCCAAAAAAAAGGATGCTACAAAGCATTTTTATATATAAAAACATTCTCAGCGTATTACAAAGCAGCACATGTTTTACGATGCTGATAGAATGCGTTTATTTTTTTTTCATTGTTGTGAATGACCAATGCGATTAAGTAGAGATTTGAAAAGTTAGGGACAGTGTAGGAGCAACAACCGCTGAATTATTAAACACGACCCCGTTCAAGGGAAGCTTTTTCTTATATAAAAGTGAATTCTTTTGAGGTTAATCTTTTATCTACATTCGCTTTTTTGTTGATGTATAATGGCAAGCAATAGACGTATGGTTGCTTGCTACTGTCGAACGTGCAGCAGGTCAAACCCACGGGGTTATGAGTTGGTGACAAATCGAGTACGGCAAAACCACGATGAGCGTGATCACGTTGTACTAAGAGGCGAGACACAGCAGGATGGTATTTTATAAGCTACTTTTCCAAGCATCAGTATGGTAGTAATGATATTTGACTTCGAATATAGTGGCTAGTATGATCGCTCTCTATGAATCCTTGAGCAATAACACGTCCCAATCATCAGTTGGCAATGGCGTAACCATGGATAGTACTGGTGAATCCAGTGTTTTGCCACCACCAGCAGGCAATTCTAACGCGGACATAGACGATTATGGTGATGATACGATGGATATTGATGATGGCAACCCCCCTTCTCCTATTCATCCTTCGTCTCCGCAGTCCCTTTCACTTCCCTACCCTCGTCCTCAAGGTATGATGAGTTGTTGAGTAGAATTGTTGATAGATCGACTAATAACGAATTATCTCTGAATGTAGCTGTCAATGCCAACCGCAGAATACCTCTCGACATTGAGGATAACATATTCGAAAACGGTGGTGATAGCGATAGTGAGACTGTGGTTGGTGCTCATGCTCGTGTATTGGATGCGGACGACATTGAGTGGGGATACAGCAACGAGGAAGACGATATAGTCGATATAACAGGAGGTCGGTTCCCAAAGGACAATTTTATTATATTCACTTGCATAGTAATACTAAATAAGTGTTTCTTAAAAAAAGATATCACTTACCTCGATAATTCAGCATCAGAAAGAATGCTACTTCAGCATTATCGACATCCAGTTGCACTCGTCCTCGTTTTCCTTGTCTTGTTCCAGTTGTATTTTTTTTCTGAGCATATTTCAGGCATAGTTATCGAGTTTTTCTCAGTCCTGCTTGCAGATCTCCTTGGCCCGGATGCCCATATCCCTCGTTCACTTGCTACCCTGCTAGTATAATGGCTTCTCTGTCTTAACAGACAACATCGTCTTATATGTGTCGTGTTCCCGGTGCCACAGTCTCTACCTGAAACGATCCGACGATTGCACCACCGAATGCACCAATGACGACATTCGATACCAAGGATTGTGCGGCACCAGATTGTTCAAAGCATTAAGAGTCGCCTATCTCCAGTAAAGGAATTTGCGTACCAGCCCTTGGCTGCTAGTATACAGAGGCTTTTCAAGCGACCAGGGTTCGAGGCAAAAATTGAACAATGGCGTTCCCGCACACGATATGAAAACAAATTTTTTGACATCTATGATGGCGATATGTGGCGTGGTATCCTTGATAGAAGTGGTGCCCCATTCGTTTCTTTATATCATTCGTTGTTGTTGACGCTTAACGTTGATTGGTTTGGTCCGTTTATCAATTCTATGTACTCGTGCGGTGCTCTATACTTGACTGTCAACAACTTGCCGCAGTCAGAGCGCTTTAAAACAGAGAATGTAATCCTTGTTGGTATCATGCCAGGTCCAAGTGAGCCAAGTACATCCGATATGAATCATTACCTTCGTCCACTGGTTGATGAATTGTTGGAGTGGTATGATGGAAAAAGGATCAGCACCTACAGCAATCCAACAGAAGGCGCTCTTGTCCGGGTAGCTTTGCTCAACAATGCATGCGACATCCCTGCTGCTCGAAAAACTAGTGGATTCACGTCCCATGCAAGCCTCTGTGCTTGCCATAAATGCCTTCGCCAGTTCGCCGTCTTCGAGGGTACATCGAGTATAAACTACTCTGGTTTCGAAGTCGATGATTGGGAGCTGCGCACGAAGGAAGGCAATTTGGGTGATGCCACTCGATGGAAATATGCTGCTACTATGGCTGCTCGGCGACAGATCGAATGTGAAACTGGGACGAGATGGTCAGAGCTTCATCGCCTATGCTACTTTGATCCCGTTCGTTGTACTATTATCGACCCAATGCATAATTTGTTCCTTGGTACTGCTAAACATATGACAAAACTTTGGATCGAAGATGCGCATCTGACAAATCGAGATCTGAAGGAAATGCAAACGTAAGTTTTAGTAGCAGTTCTTTATTGCGTTTGTTGCTATCGTTGTTAATAGATGGATATCATGATCTTGTTCTGTGAATGACCATATACCTAGACTGGCTGATGGCATTGTCCTCCCACCCGACTATGTTTCCTTGAAGCGTAAGATCGAAAGTGGTTTTTCGTTCATGACTGCTGATGATTGGAAGTCATGGTGCCTAGTGTATTCACCTTTTGTGCTGCAGGGACACCTCGAAGATCGTTTGCTTCAGAATTGGCTGCTTTTTGTCAATGCATGCCGTTTACTAGTAAAGCCATCGATTACTAAGAGCGAGGTCGATTTAGTACACGCAAATTTGCTGAATTTTTGCACTAGTGTTGAAGACTGGTATGGCGCAGAAGCAGTAACACCAAATATGCACTTACATATGCATCTGGATATGACGATCCTTGATTTCGGCCCCTTGTACGGCTTCTGGCTCTTCAGCTTTGAGAGATACAATGGGTATCTGAAAGAGATCGATACAAACCAGAAGGAGTCTTTCGAAGTGACTTTCATGAAACGGTTTCTGCAAAAGACTGGTGGGTGTGATTTTCTTTACTGTTTTAAAGGTCGATTCCAAGACCACCTACATCACTTTGAATATTTAACTCGTTTCCTTGATTATATTCAACCCATCCAGCAAACTTCTGACGTTGACCCACTTCGATTTGACATTCATGGGTTCTACTTATGGTCAACGGGCACAGAAGAAGCGACAGGATCTGAGCCATTGCCCCCAAGCTCTTACCCTCTGAAAACTGGACCGACCGCGACCATGCCTGACACATTATATGAATATCTGTATGAATTCTACGATCATGTATACGACCAAGCTTTCGACCATTTCCGGTACCCCGTAACTGGCTTGGGAATTGTTAGCAATTATTATCAGAAGATCAAGACAGTTGACATCATGGGTAAGACTTACCAGAGCATGGCAGCACGATCTCAGCTAGGAGCGTATGTACAAGTTCTGTACGAATCAGGGCAACGTAATACTAGTCCACAGCCACCGCTAGTTGCATAGCCATGTGAAATACAGTATTTCTTTCAGCATGTGTTGACCATAGATAGTGTGCCAACAGAGCATGTATTTGCATTTGTACGATGGTATGCTTCGCGCGACGATGATGTTCCTCCTCCCTCCGTGGGATGTACAGTACTAAATTGGCTATAAATTTACAATAGTTTTTGATAAATCTAATAAATTGCTTGCTGCCATATTAAATTATATCATCCATTTTGATATTTTATCAATTTTATGACATCATGTGACCAAAATCATGTATTCAATGATTATAAAAATTGAAAATCCATAATATAAACAAAGAACGACCCAATGGATACAACAAACTATACACCACTGATTACAAATGAAGTAAACCCAATTATTGCAAATTATTGGCAATTCCTAGAATGGAATTGGCCTACTGTACATAATAAATATAAACATAGAACTGATTTGAAACATATTAAATTCATAGAAAAATTAAGGATGAATTGGTACGTAAATTAGGTTATGTTGCTGTATTTTATTTTCTAGTATACAAACAAGGAATATCCCGGACCTTACTTTGAAATTGAAAAAGGATTGTTTTTATTATATCATTTAGTCTCTGGAGTATGTGGTGAAAAATTTGAAAAATACTTACCACATAGCACATTTCATACATTTTATAAAAAGTTTTGGATGGATGAGGACAACTACAAACGAATCAATAAAATAGTAAATGATTCAATGAATAACATGTTTTCATCTATTAAATTACGTATTCTATCTGCTAGAAAGCATAATCCCGACTTATTTAAACATGTAACACTTGTATTGGATGGTCATGATTCAAGAATTAACTATGTAGATACTGAAATTGACCACTTTCAAAGGTATTCTTATAAATTTAAGAAGAATAGAATACGTACCCAATTTGTTAGTGATATGAATGATATGATTATTTATACTTCTAAAAGTGACTTTTGTTCTGATAGCTCAGATGGTAGCATGTTTTTAAACATGAAATTATTTAAATATATGCATGAGAATGACATAATGGCAGTTGATGGTGGATATACTTTGTTTATCACATAATTTACAGAGCTTGCTAATGAAAAAGGATATAACTTTAGCCATGATACTTTTATATACCCTATACGTAAAAATGTAAATGAGCCCTTAACGATTACTGAGGATCATTTTAATAAGACATTTGGAAGTTTTAGGACAAAAGTTGAGAATCAATTTTCAGAAATTGGGAATAAATTTGCCGATTCAATAATCACAAGTCAGTTGTTAAAATGGATAACATAAAATACTATAATCTGCAATTTCGTATAGCTTGTTTATTAAAAAATATTACAAAATTTGTAGAAATGTTCAATATTCCTATTTTACCACACCATAAACTATGGCACAGTAATGATTTTAATTTTCCAGTAGAGCATAAACTAATTGATATAGTGGTCAGCAATGATAAACAAAATAAAGATAAACTGGATAAAATGATTAGATTACAAAATGACCTGCTTAATATGGCTATATCAAATGAAGAAATGATTGTTGATAATGAATCTGATAATAATTCAAATCAGAGTAATAGTGATAATGATGATGTTCCAAGATTTAATGAGCGTAGTGAAAAAAAGAAAGCGAAATAAAGGGAAACAACAAGCAATGGCATCATATGAAATAGAAGAGATTATTAGGCATAAAACTGAAAATGGTACATATTTGTTTGAGGTAAAATGGGTTGGATATAGTGCTGATGATAACAGCTGGTTATCAATTGATAAATTTAATCAAAAGGATTTATTGAAGGAATATATCAATAAGTATAATCTTGGTATATTATAAAATTGCATACTCTACTATTTATAATATTTTCTTCAACTGTATATAAATAGGAGAATAAACATTATTAATAAATATTTTTGAAAACTATAAATTTTTCTCAATCATTAGATTGTAAAAAATTATCATATTTTCTTATATTTATTTTTCTTTTTATAGAAATAATAACATTAACAAAAACAAAAATAATTATTTTTATTTTTTCCCACAAGTAAATATCTACAAATAAAAATAAAATAAATGATTATATGATCATTTTATTTTAGCAATGAAATTTTTTAATTTCATTTTTTTTATTGGTAGAATATTAGAAATATAAATTAAGAAATAAATTTTTAGAATTTATTTCTACTAGTAGAAATGGGATTCAACCATTTCTTTTTTTTAACTTTTAGAAAATATAAAAAACCAATAATTATTGGATTTTTTAATTTTCAGTATTTACATTTAAATAAACAATAAATAATAATTTTTAAATTATTTTTATTGAGTTATTAGAACTTGTAGGAAAAAATAAAAATAATTATTTTTGTTTTTTGATAAATTATAGATTATAAAGAATTTATTAAACTTTTTTAATCACTATATTAATACCTGGCATTCCTTTCTTACCAATTATTTTTATATATACACAAAATTCAATTTTTTGTACAATTTGGATTTTTACAGCCAATAGATTTCTTATAGTCAATAGTATTATCTAATATCTAATTGGAGTTGGATGTCCCCCTCCTTCACGGATGAGTACTTGGAAACAATATGGAGTAGTCGATTTTGAGCCGAGAGTAGCGATTGCATCGTGCCTGTTCACCGTTTGAACACACAAGTTGCAGTCGTTAAATATGATAGCCTAGACGATGATAATGACGGAACAACAGTAGTCATTCCCTTGCCTAAAGAATGTTAGCATAAGGGCAAACCCTTTACTTTCCGCATGAATATCCCATCTCTACATTTATACTTTCATCTCTCCTCCTCAACAAACAAAACCGTTCACTGCCTTAAAAAATTCGTTCTTGCCTTTACATGTCCATTCAACTGTCGAAACAGCTACGCAAGTGCCTACATTCTTGCTGAGCTCGTCAGCGCAATGATTAACAGCATATTATGTTGTATAAAGAAAGTGTTCATTTGTATAAAGAGATGGTTCTGTATAGTATCTAGGAACGTGTGTATATACAAGGCCAACCGTACCAAATACTGGTTCCAACAATGAGGCTTTTTTGTGAATGTGCGGCAGCTTGTATATGTACTGAATACCCTTCCTTCGAGTGTATCGAGAATAGAGCGTCGAATGAAGGAGATGCTGTTCAGTGTAAAGATTAACAGAAAAAAACCAGGAAAGAGAAGAAAGGGAACAAAGAAAGGACGCGTGTTCGTTTTGCATGTCACCCCAAGATATGGCAAAGACTTTTTCTTCTGACCCCCAATATCAATTGCATTCTGAGTCTCCCTCCCCTAAACAATCCTCTTACGAAACAGTACACACATAACTACTTTTGCCCTCCCCATACCCACACAGAAACCGTGCAACCGATTTATTTTTCTAATGGTGAGCCCAAGCTGGCAGTGTAGACACCACTTCAGGTGCCAAATCCACCGCTCTGCTAACCCTTATTCTACCAATAAGTGCCGCTCGCTGATTCTGGAGACCAGCACCAGCAGCCATAATCTCGTCCAGTTTTGCAAAAAACTCGTTTGCCTACAGATATCATCAGCTCCATGACATAACCTTTAAACACTCATGCAAGCGTCTTACCCTATCGGTACGCTATTCAGGCACCAGCACCAACAACTGCTTCCCATTGGTGCTGCCTTCTGTGTCTGTCTCTTCATCAGACAGGCACTTGTGCTGGAGCAACCGAGAACCGTCTGGGTAGAGCTCATCGAATTGAGTAGAATGGTTCTCGTGGGCTCGTAATCGCCGTTGCAATTTCTTGTATATATTAAACATTACCTTTATTACCAACAAATAGCCAAATCCTCACCAATTAATCTATATGACCTTACTGTATTGGAGAATGAATCATATTAATAATATTTGTTATAAATAACAAAATTATATATAATTCTATTCTGTCAAGTTAGGCTGCGTCCAAGTTTCCTTGCCTAAAGGAGGGACTTGCTCATTACCATTCCGCCACTTTAAGAAATTTTTATGTTTATAAAAGTTACAAAAATATTTAAAGGTTACAAATTTCATTAAAAGTTACAAATTAAAAAAATATATCTTTATTTAAATAAATCTTTTTTAAAGTTATTACATTAAGGAATATTACAATTTATAAATAAGTTATAACTTTTTTATTTTCTTTTAACTATGAATTAGATTTCATTGCATCGCTGATAACGTCGCTGAACCACTTTCAGTTCTTCAGCAGCAGAAGGCGGTCGTCGCGATTTCGTACGCTCGTTATCAAAGAACATATACACCATGTCCAACAAACGATGCTTGTTGACGTTGATATGGCTCAAGCTGTTTACGTACCTGACGATCAGATCACGAGCAGCGCGATTATGTGGATCTGTGAACACAGTCGAGAAACAGAAACCACGATCACCCAAGGTACGATTGTAGTCGCGGATGGCCTCCTATCAAACACATCATAGTCATCAATGTACTGCTAATCCATTGCTCGCCGTTGTATAATTGTTTTCTTACAGAAATAGTTGGCAAACGGCCTGGCGTGCTTGCTGTTTGGACCACACCAGGTTCTTGCTGCCCATACTCAGGACGCGCTTCGGACAGGCGCGAAACTGTATCACCTATCGACGTCAACCGTTCGCGCAGCAACCTGTTTTCCGTCTCCACCCTTTGCAGCTGTTCTTCCGTCAATGCACGCTCGTAAGCAGTAGCATTCTCCTGCTGGATGGCCACACGACGGGATTCTGCTTCGCGCTCTCTTTGTGCATTGATTTCACGTATGGTAGGCATCTATAGGATAACTCAGTACATGCAACGACAATGTATTGCCAGCAACTCTCTATGCTTACTTTGGTTGTTAGCACTAAGCAGTTCGATATCAAGAAAGGGATCTGATTCAGGAAAGTATATTTTTGAGAGCGTCTTTTATAATGACTTTATGTTTTGTTACTCAATTAGTTTATATTTGCTGCAGATGAATACCGTTATTATTGTTTGCAGTCGGACCAATGTGGATCGGATTGGGGTTGGTCACGATGTAGTGCACTGTGTATTCATTCTTACCTTTTTTAAGGGCGTATTGGATTACTGCTCATCGACTATGGGTGCTACTATACATGCTCTTAGGAATGTAGCAAATTTAAGCGACATATTGCCAGCAGCAAATGTAAATGGATGGCGTTGTTTACGATAAAGGTTCGTAAAAGTTATGGTACGATAATAAAGTAGCACAATATGGATTGTGTTGGGGGAGTAATCAACGATCTCACTTGATGCTCTTCCTTGCATACTTGGACTTCTTCTACGCATTGTTTCTTATACTTCCTTTTCTTATGCACGGCCTGTTACTTTTCACTACGATCATGGCTATTGCACAGGCCACCACTTTCTTCAACGATTTAATATCCAGTGCTACGGGAACGCTAAGTGGATACAACTTTGTCATACTCAAGGTATAAGGTGGTAGGTAAGATTGGAATATAGAAAGATGGATAAAGTGTTGGTCGGTGGAATCGACGCGCTACTTGCATAATCTGTGGCAAATGTTTGGATCGGATTTTGTGAGTGTGCATGTGATGAGTACTTTTCAAAAGTTCTTTTTTTTTGGTTCACTGGATTCCCTTTCTCTTTCCTCTTCCTCCTCCTTCTTCTTCTTCCTCTCACTACGTAGCAGATACAACAGCCAGTTTTTATATACATCGATTTTTATTTACAGTCTTGTTTGAAGGTGATCCTCTTGGCTCTTATTCTTTCCTTTTTACATTTTTCTACAGTTTATCTTGCTTATACTAATGCACGCCTTCATTATACCATTTCATACAACACAGTTCGTACTTTATACCTTTTGAAGCTGCTGTCGCTGCCAGATGTTATATATAGCTAGAAGAGCGTAAGTTTCCCTTTTTTCATTTTGTCTACTGTATACCATTTATCTATAACCCTGACTAACTACAATCTACCACCCATCTCATCGTGCCACATGTACACTACGAACTTATTCATGCCTTACTAAGGCTTCCTAACGTGATGAAATGGAGTGCTACTATTACGGCTGACTCATATGGATGATAAGGATCAAGGCCTTATAGGTATATGTATCTTTGTTAGTACTCTTTTCCTATGACATATGACGAGCTTTGTTGTCTCTGCACCATTGGTATATATCAAACTGCTCCTTTCGCGGCCGGTCTTTAACTCCTTCATCCTAGAATCATTTTCGGTGTGGCGACGAAGTCGCCACAGCGAAAATGAGTGACCCCGATGACCCCGACATTTCAATTCAAGTGGCGACGGATGACCCCGGCCTGACCCCGGGATTTAGCCAATCAAATTAAGAGAAAGTGGTGAGGAAGACAGCAAAATAGCAGGAGAGCTAGCTCCACTTCTTTTATTACTTATTTTTCTTTTACTCTTCAACACACTCGTTTACTACCGCTTTTTATTCTATACATATTAAAGCAAGAGCGGTTGCAAAAAAAGGTATTTAGTTTCTGG